>NC_091122.1:85526954-85826954 GCF_040183065.1 Periplaneta americana | reverse complement strand
GAATATTCTGTTGTTTCAGCTTTGCTTCCTGGTCAGTGTTCATGTAGCCAGTGCTAGTGAATGTAGTGAGCATGCGTAGCAGGTAAAGGTTAGTGAAATATTAAAACATTGACATTATTTGGCAGACATTTTCAGTTTGTTGAATGAATTCAATTTTTAAACATACAAGAATCAACGGTGCACGTAAAGTCCAGGACGCTATAAACGCATTAATAAAAATTTAATTTGTGGGCAAATCAACTGTGAAACAATGTCTTTGAGTCATTCCCGACACTCTGAGGATAGAGTGTTGCCTGATTTTATTAATAATTTTGCTGTGCATCTAAAACATCTAAAAGTAACTTTAAGAGTTTAGTTTCCTTACCCTAATTAAAAAATGATTTGGTATGGGATCCATTTTATTGACAAGAAATTCAGGATATCTAAAGCTTGACTTCTTCAGAAAATGTTCAATTATCATGCGATGGTTCCATGAAGCATAGGTCTACTTTCAAGCAAAATAATATTTCTGACTTTTGATTGTGTGTGAGGAATATATACCCAAAATTGGCAGAAAATCTATCAGGCTATTACGTGTCTTTTGCACAACATATCTGTAGAGAGAGAATTTTTCTAGCATTGCGTTCATGAACAACAAATATCAAAATCGGTTGAATGTCGAACCAGATTTAGGTATACATGCTTGAAACCTGAACCAGATATTGCATATCTGGCGGCAAAGAAACTACACCTTCCTTCCTATAGCAAACAGTAATAAATTTACTGTATTTTAATTTCATTAAAAATGTTTGTTGTTTGTTTTCCAATGACAGGTACTGAGATTTACATCTTTGACCTAAACACAACTTTAATATAAAAAAATAAAATGAAATAAAAAAGAACATAGAATGCAAAAGGTGAAGAAAATGTCCTTCATTGTCTCATTAAGTTCCTCGCCTCCCAGTTTCGGTCACACTCTTTCACTTGGTTAAGGTTGGACAGCGAAGTAGATGGTCTCTGTTCATATCTTCTTGTAGATCACACAAGGTACATTAAAAATGTTGTAAATAGAATTTCTTGTTATTAATAAAGCTAATTTTTGCAAATTTTGTACCGTTAAACTAAACTTCAGTATATAAAAATTTGCATAGTGAAAAATAAATAGCTTGTATACATGAGAATATAGTCTTACCTTGTACTTACTTACTGGCTTTTAAGGAACCCGGAGGTTCATTGCCGCCCTCACATAAGCCCGCCATTGGTCCCTATCCTGACCAAGATTAATCCAGTCTCCACCATCATATTCCACCTCCCTCAAATCCATTTTAATATTATCTTCCCATCTACGTTTCGGCCTCCTCAAAGGTCTTTTTCCTTCCGGCCTCCCACAAACTCTTTATATGGATTTCTGGATTCGCCCATACGTGCTACATGCCCTGCCCATCTCAAACGTCTGGATTTAATGTTCCTAATTATGTCAGATGAAGAATGCAATGTGTGCAGTTCTGCGTTGTGTAACTTTCTCCATTATCCTGTAACTGCATCCTTCTTAGCCCCAAATTTTTTCCTAAGCACCTTATTCTCAAACACCCTTAACCTATGTTCCTCTCTCAAAGTGAGAGTAAAAGTTTCACAACCATAAAGAACAACCGGTAATATAACTGTTTTATAAATTCTAATTTTCAGATTTTTTGATAGCAGACTGGATTATAAAATCTTCTCAACCGAATAATAACAGGCATTCTTACCTTGTACTAAGCAAAAGTATAGGCCTAAGTACAGTTAGTGTGTTAGGGGTCCAGCAAAATGCACATCATATGAAAGGAATTTTCGAACTCATGATGTTAAGAACCACTACTCTTAACTGCCTAGAAACGAAAAGATACGAGCAGTACAAAGAGTAAAAAAGGAGATATAGGAAAAGGATAAAAGCAAAGGAAGAAAATAAAAGTGAATATGAAAACAAAAGTAAGCAGATGAAATAATAACTGATGATTAAATATTAAGAGAAAAAGAAGAATAAATAACTGAGAAAAGAAATAAAATAAATTTAAAAATAAAAATCATAGGAAGGAGAAAACAGAGAAAATAGTGCAGGGAAAAATTAATGTTGAGGTAAGAAAAGTAGAAGAATTGAAGGATGAAGACATAAAAAGAAGAATAAAAAAAACATAAGAGTGAGAAAAGGAAAGAGACGAAGATAAAAATGAGAACAAGAAGGAAACGAAGAGGAGAAAAAATAGAGGAGATGAAGAATGAGATCAAGAGATCAATACAATAAATAGAAGAAGAAAGGGGGTAACTGAAGAGAAAAACAAGAAGAAACACAAAGAAAATAAAGACAAAATGAAAAGAGTAAAAACGAAAATTTGAATAAATATGACAATAAGAAGAGGAACGCAAACAGAAGAAGCTGTTATGGAGATGAAAACTGAAAACAAAGTACGTTAAAGAGAATAACCTAAAGAAAAAAAAAATAAAGAAGTGAATGAAATGATAACGAAGGAAATGACAGTATGATGAATGTAGTGTAATATTAAGAACGAGGGAAGAGAAGATGAGGATAAGAAAATAACTAGAGCATATAGAGAAAGCAGACGAAGAAAGAGGGTGAGGGAAGACAAGAGAATACAGGCAGGTAAGTAGAAGAAGAAAAAGAACAAAAGGAAAAATGAGAACTGTATTGAAACGTAAAATAATACCAAAGAATTGGGGAGGAAGAAGGAAAAGTTGAGAAGGAGGGAAGGATGAGCAGAAGAAGAAAATAAAGAAAATGGTAATTCAGAAGTTTGAAAGTAAATTTGAGAAAAGGGAAGACCGACAAAAATGGAGAAGAAGAAAAGTGAGTACAAGAGGAAACTGAGAAAAATATGAATGTAGGCGAAGAGAAAATGAAGATGATAGGTATGGAGAAGAGGAAAATATGTATAAGTAGGTTAAAAAGGAGAAAAGAAAGAGGATAAGGAGGGATGGAAGAAAATAGAACGAGAAGGAAAATGAGGAACATAAAATAAGAAATAACAGTACAAGGAGGAAAAGGATAAGGATAGAAGGAAACGTGGGAAAAGGATGAAAGAAAGGTGGGAAGATTTGGAAGAAAAAAGAGAGAAGAAGAATGGCAGAAGAATTAGAAGTGTTAAGAGAACAAGGAAGTAAAGGAGAAAAATGAAAAGAGAAAAATAAGAAAGAAAGTAGAAAATAGAGTGAGAGGAAAAAGTGAGGTACTTTGTATAGGGATGGTTAGGAAAATATGTGAAAGGACAAGAGGAGAAAGAGATGAAATATGAAAGATAAAGCGGAGGAAATGAAATTAAGCGGAAAAATGATTGAAATTTGTAAAAGAGGAAAACTGTTCTGGAAGAAATGTGAAGGAAAATAAGGAATGGCACGAAAGAAGAGAAAATAACAGTAAACATATTATAAGAAACTGATTCCTACTTACAAATGACTTTTATAGAATCCGGAGCTTCATTGCAGCCCTCACATAAGCCCACCATCGGTCCCTATCCTGAGCAAGTTAGAAAATGGCAAAGGAGAAAATCTCCACTGTTCTGCCATCTGAATTGGTAGTTGTCACTCGAGTCAAAGTAATTATTGTTATGTTATTACTGTTACTTTCATTCCTACATAATTTCATCCAATACCATAGGATTATTATCTCCATGGATCTGAAGCGTGTATATCTCTCTTAAATTTCCCGGTTGTTCAATTTTTCATTTCAGATACAGTAAACACAAGAAACATATTTGTAAATTATCATACATAAAGGATATAAATATTATCTCACAATAAACAATTTATTAGCGTGTTCACAGTTTCCAGGAAAGCTGTTTGTACCCAATTCTATAAACTGTGTTCCACAAACTTCTCGTAGATGATTTTAAAGTATATATGTCAGATTTCTAATTCGACTGTAATAAATGTATTATTATTATTATTATTATTATTATTTGACACATAAATAAATTATATTAAAATGTAAAAAAAAAACTTTACAGCAGGGAAAAATCAAGTTTCGAAAAAAAATAAATAAATGAAAATGAAAATGGAAGTACTGCGTATAGTAAGCTACTGTATTTACTAATAGTGATAAGAGACGACACAGATATACTATTATTTTGAACTCAAAATAACAATAACAAAATCTGATGAACTTAGAAAGCATGATGGAAATATTCAGATTGTCAATTAATATAAACACAATATAATATTTGTTACTCAGTCAAATGACAAATCAATGTAAAATAATGACTTATATTATATGGTCATTAAGTTTTATATACATGAATTACAAATTGCAAACGTTTTCGCCCATTCAGGCATCTTCAGGCACAATTATACAATATCTCAATATCAAACTGTGTAGCCATTACATTGATGGTAGATAAACTGTTTCAGATTAATGATGTGCAAAACATCTCCATAATTAAAATGTAATATTACAGGTCATAAAATTAAAATAATGTTAAAAACCACGTAGTGTTGTAATTAAACTTCATAATATTCTGTGGAACTCTTGTTCAGTAGAGATGTTTTGCACATCATTAATCTTAAACAGTTTATCTACCATCAATGTAATGGCTACACAGTTTGATATTGAGATATTGTATAATTGTGCCTGAAGATGTCTGAATGGGCGAAAACGTTTGTAATTTGTAATTCATGTATATAAAACTTAATGACTATATAATATAAGTCATTATTTTACATTGATTTGTCATTTGACTGAGTAACAAATATTATATTGTGTTTATCTAAAATCTGATTAGTTGAATGTGTGTGAAAAATAAACAGCAGCAAATTAATCTAAATAGTAACTTTGACCTGGTCTTTATTTATTTGTTACCAATGTACAACATAAAACTCAAATATGAATTATTTTCAGAAAATTTTTCCAGCTTATCGGTACACTCACGTTAATGATCAGGGAAGGAGCTTCTTTATATTTTAATGAAAGAACATCTTTGTTGGTTTGTTGGTTCTTTCATCTACAGACCATTATTTGTAAATGTTTTGTCCCCTTAACTTATCTTCAGCTGTCCAAACATTGACAGTAGCACTGCTATAAATACGTGCTGTATGAAGGATGTGAAATCACTTCCTAGCAGAGTCCAATAAAGCTTTCTTGTATGACCTTTATTGTGGTGATGACGGGCGTTTTTATTAAGAAATATGGTACATGTCAATAATTTGCAATGTCTTGTGAACCTACTACGTTGCATTTATTTTTTACTGGTTAAAGAAGAATTCGATTAATATAACCCTCTTCGTGTCCCAAAGAATTTTAACCATTACTGACTTCAAATGAACCATTTTTGTTGGTGGCGAATCTGAATGATTCGATCCTTACTTGCAATCTTGGTTAGGAGTGTATTGACATATCCAAGTCTCGTCTGTTATCTCAATACAGTTAGCATCTCTTGATCCTTCTGGTTGTGACTTTGAAGATGTTTGGACGATAGTTCACTCGTCTTATTTTCTTTAATTTAGGCATAATTATTATATTTATGGTCACCCAACTCCACAAACTTAAAAAAAAAAAACTCCAGGTGTTGGTTATTATTTTCTCGATACTAATAACACTCAGATTTACTTTCATTTCCAATTTACCGTCATTTATTCGATGGCTTTCCTCAATAAATTCCCCAGTGCGTCGACTCCTTTGTTTGTGAACAGAAGTCGCCGAACGTGCATGTCAGAAAACATGAGTGTTCCGATCCCTAAATGATTTTCACCACTCTGCTTAGTTTTTTCTCGAACTGTGCTAGATGTTATCTATAAACCAGCGCGAACCGTTCCCATATAGATAAGAATCTCCATGATAGTTCCCTGCACAATGGATTCGAAACACAGATATATCCTATTTTTTCCTGCTATATTTTTGGCAAAACCAATGAAAAATAAATACTCGTATAATACAGGATCTTTCATAAGTAATGAGTCTATCGAAAAATTAACTATTTTGGATAATTTTTTTAAATGATGTTCATCCTCAAGAGAAAGAACCCTTCCCGGTGCCATACAGTCAAACACCTCTTCCCCTCGCCGCCAGAACTATTAAACGAAAGAATGGTTTAAATACATAAATGTAAAAACAGTTTCAATTTTTTATAAATTATGGATTACAATTTTCAAAATCTCTTCCGTTCTGCTGACTGCACAAATGTAAGCGACGTATCAACTCTTTATGAACTCTGGTGAGCATGTTAGGCGTAACCATTTGTATCGTGTGTTCAATTCATTCCACTAATTCAGGAATGGTGCTTGGCTAAGTCGCATAGACACGAGCCTTGATGAATCCCTAGAAAAAGAAGTCCCGGGGAGTCAGGTCAGGTGATCACGGAGGCCAAGTTCAAACTAGGCAGCAATTTTTCTCTTCTGCAATAACGTTAAGCGGCTGCGTGGCATTTTATCATTCCAGTCTATCACAACAATCTGTATAGGTATGGCCGTGTACCATCATCCTTGGCGTACAGAAGCCCATGCTCCAGGTCATTTTAAGTCCTTGGCGTATAGAAGGCCATGCTCCAGGTCATTTTAAGGTAGCATCAAATGCACATTACACATAGCTTCCTCTGGCGGCGGGTGGAGGGGATGTTTGTTCCTAAATCAACTGTACGGCACCGGGAAGGGTTCTTTCTCGTGAGGATGAACATCATTTTAAAAAATTATCCAAAATAGTTCATTTTACGATAGACTCGTTACTTATGAAAGACTCTATACATCAAGTCTATCTAGGACTATTATTCGTAAATATACTTTTAATTTAAGTGAAAGACCGGATGATATTTTAAAGGGTAGGCCTATTTCTATTTAGGACGTTTTTGTAATTCTCCTTAACCCCTGTCACTAGTTTCCAGATGCCACACAGATAGTGCTATAACTTATGATTTTAAACGACAAATACTGGAGTAACAATATTTCTTACCTGTATATTTTTATTTGACCACAAAGTCTGGGAGGTGTGGAATAATTTTAACAGCAACGTCTTGAGGAATATTAGTCAATTTAGTTAGGACAGCTTCTCTCTTTCAACAGTGTGTGTGGAATTCTTCTTTAATTTCAGGTATGTCACTAAGTAAGGTAGATGCGTTATCGATTTATGAAATAATGTTGAGGACGGATGTCGTATTGTCTTTGTTAGTACCGTTATATTTTTTCTTTATCTGAGGAACCGAAGGGTTTCTTGCTTTTCTACTCTGGTGATATTTAGTCTAAGTTGAGACGGTTCCTCGTATAGGATAAGGAGGTTTTCATTAGATTAGTATTTCGTGTTAATATTCTCATATGGATAGTAACTGTGGGGCGTGTAAGAAAGTTTCAGAATGTGAGGCGGAAGTAACAGGTGGGCAGGAAGGCCGAAGCCAAGCTACTCGGACAGGAAACATGTGTCCAGGCGTAGATTTGACCGATGAGGGAATGTATGGACTTTGCCTGCGGGTGGTCAGCAAGATAACGCCAAGCCAGGTTCCAAAAGAGATGATCTGGTATATGTCAGAGAATTGTCAGGACACCGGAAGTAGGAGAGAATCTAGTAACGAACAATTTTTGAAGAAAGCGTCTTAAGTGACGTAAGTGTAATCATGGCCAATCAGGATTCTTAATAGAGACACGTGGTATATAGATAGGAGGGCGAAATTGTATGTTTGGTGGTTGAAAGTAGAGGGTAGATTTGGCAGATAGAGAGAAGGCATATAGTAAGCGTACGGAGAGGTCGAACTCCACATATTCTCGGCAAACCTAACTCGGAAGGATAACAATTTACGGACTTAGAATTTTTCAGTGGGTTTAGTAAGAAGTCGCGTGTTGTATCATTATTATAAGTCTGAATTCTTTTCTCATCATTATTAGTACATTCGGAATAAATTGTCATCAAGTTATCAACTCTCCGTTATATTACTGGTGTTTTATAGTGCAAAATATATAATTACGTGAACTCAGAAATTAGTCTACCAACTTGTAGGAAGTGAGAGCAGTATATTATACACTTGGACGCGCATTTCTGCTAATCTGAAACGAACACTTAATAATAATAATAATAATAATAATAATAATAATAATAATAATAATAATAATAATAATAATAATAATAATAAACGTTCTCATAGTTCTTACCAACAACTTATGGTGTGCGCCTACATCACTTCAATCTACGAGCACGTCTCCCAAACCCCATGTCCCGACCGTTTTTGCAGCTGACCTGGGACCTCATACCTCTACCGGAGTAATCTCGAGGAGGCTGGCGCCCAAATTAATTAGTGTACATCTTTAATTATTGACATCAACGCGCCTCCTTGAGATACTTTCCATATACGACGGAGCTGGCAGCCGAGGGCAAGGAAAGGCGTCGTGAACGACAACGACGACCACCGGCGACCGCTTCATATTTCGGCGCCCCAACGAAGGCCAACCGCTTCATATTTTGGCGCCCAACGGAGGGCCGACCGCCTCAGATTCTGGCGCCCAACGTGGGGCCCACCGCTGCAAAGTTTACCAGCGTGGGTTAGAACCCTGACGGTTTCCTGGTGTAATTCCGTGGTAGTATCGTCTGTAAAATTGCGGATAAAACGTTGAACTACGCTCATCACGTCCTACGTCGGTAATGATGGTACCACTCCAAGGTACAAACGAAACACTGCAAAATTTATACATTTGGATGGAATGGACATTATGGCTGTACTTAGGAATAGACTCTATGAATAAAAACATTCTGTGGCCCTCAGAAAGTCTACTAGTGAAATAGATGATGTGTTGCTGCATAGTTCTACATCCATCAGACCATGTTCGAATCATACACTCTGTTGTTTACCTTTCTGCAGCAACCTATTCAGATACAGACCACGCCCTTCGCATCTGCATTTACTGTGAGTTTTCGGTTCTCTTGTAAGTTCCTTTTTTTTTCTTATTTTACAACCATCACAATTCACGTAACAATAGAGTCATTCAAATACTTTTTATTTTAATAATTTATATATAATAGGACAGATTGCTTAGTTAATTCATTATACATATCGGACTATTGTTATACATTTATATTTAATACAATTATTTATTTCACATATTTAAAACAATGAAATTCCACCATTATACGGTCCATGCCACACAAGATTATGATTATTCCAAAGTAAAGGAGAAATCAGCTGTGAGTGAATATCACGAAACACATAAGCATCAAACAAAATGTAGGTAGTTTTTATACTCACATTAAATTTACAGATGATAAAAAATAGTTATGTAGACTGAGAATAGAGACATTCTTTCCGATGGTAAAATACTCTGATTTCTAACTTAAAATTTTGAGGGAAGGTTTATGTAGACATTTTTGAGAGGTTTGTTTGTTTGTCTTTGGTGGAAATTTACACCAGTTGCATAGTTCAAAAATTTCGAAGTACTGTGAAAACCTTGCCAACTTTTATAGCAGAGATCTTATTTCTGCAGAACTGATATATGATATATATCAGAACTGATATATATCTGCACGTGAACATTAAATTTTTGTAAGAATATGCTGGGTATAATTAGATTTATTATGATCTTAATATTCATAACTAGTACATTTACATGAAAAATGAGAATATTGTGTTTACATTCCCAATGTAGAAATTGATGTGAGAATTTTTCTGACATTTTTGTGTCCAATGCATCTGGAGAACGGTCATTTTCCAAGCTAAAATAAATAAAATATTGATTAAGAAATCTTATGACATAAACCACGCTTAAATAATTTAAGTTTTGTGAGTATTGAACACGAACGTTTGACGGAGATATTTTCTGAAGACACAATTGACGATTTTGCCTCATCAAAGAGCCGAAAAGTTCCTCCTTGAGACTAGTATTTAAGGGAAGTGTGTTAAGAAATCTGTGATTGTGGGTGAAGTTCGTCTATGCTTTCAATTTCAAAGAGGTAGTTCTTATAGTATTGTTATTATTGTTGTTATTATTTTTTCTTTTTCATTCAAGGGACTCAATTATTATCTTCGCTGGGAGCCAACACCATTCTTGATTAATCCCTAGTCTCAAGTCACCCTTGACATTATTATTATTATTATTATTATTATTATTATTATTATTATTATTATTATTATTATTATTATTAAGGATGTCATTAATTCCATTACCAATTGGTCAGTTGATAACAGGATGATGATTAATGAATCCAAAACTTACATAATATCATTTTCAAGCAAAACCTCTACACTAAAATATAGGCCTAACTATCATAAAAAATGTATTAATTAACAGACAAGATTATATTACAGATCTCGGTATATTAATTGACAATAAATTATATTTTCACAAACATATTGATTATATTATAACCATGCAATAAGAATGTTAGGAATAATTCGGTCAATTACTTATTCTTCTCCAATACCCGACTCTCTTTCAATACTACACTACACTATACATTAGTGAGATCGAAACTCGAATATGCATCTGTAGTTTGGAACTCTATTACTAGTACTGATTCGGCAAAACTGGAAAATATTCAAAGGAGATTAATTTAATTATGTTCGTACAGATTTCTGCCTAATAACTCCAGGTATAGCCTAACTATGATAAAAAATGCGAGCACTTTAAATGTCGAAGCTTGTATGCTAGACGTCATGATCTCGATTACTTACTCTTATGTAAGGTCCTTAAAGGTGACATTAATTGTCAATCTTTCTTAAACAGTGCCAGCTTTCGTATCCCTATGAAGGACATGAGACATCACAAACTTTTTTATATTAGAAATTCTAAATCTTCCTCGCCGGTCTCCAGATGTGTTAAAAATGCTAACTTATATGCAGGCGATTTCGATCCATTCAATGAATAGAAGTATTATAACATGGCAATGTCTTTGCTAATATTATTTGTATAATCTTTCTACACAAATTGGTAATACTTTTGTAAGAATCTCCTTTCCATAAAATATTACAGCATTAGTTCTTGTAAATTAATCATTGTAATCTATGTTCTTCATTTTGTTGTTATCTCAATTATTTAATTTGTAACATAGTTGTACATTTTATTGTATTAAATGTATTACTATACTGGACTTTTATTGGCCAATGGCTGTTGTCCAGCACATTAAATAAATAAATAAATAAATAAATAAATAAATAAATAAATAAATAAATAAATAAATAAATAAATAAATAAATAAATAAATAAATAAATAAATAAATAAATAAATGATAATAATTATTACTTTTACTACTTATTAACGAAACAAATATAACTGTCACTAGTAAAATTATTTTTTTTAAATTTCACATACTGTACCTTTGAAACCAAAGTCATTTAATACAGCTGACTTAGTTGATTTGTCTGAAGATCTATATATTCTTTTGGCCAGTAAACTTTAATTATAAGAAAATATTAACCTCTTGTATAATAATATAGAATAAACTGCTAGATAACACGTGCCATAATTTATTTTATCGGCATTCCATTCACTTTTGATATTATATTGTTTAGCACTATACAAGCAAAAACTGAAACATGCGTCTGTTTATCAGAATTCAATTACAACAACGGACTAAGCAGAAATATAAAATATATAACGCAACTTCATTTTCCAGTTTTCATATAGCTTCTTACGCAATGATGGCAGTAACTTTTGATTTCTTAGTGTCACACTTTACATTCCCGACGAGAGTATCTCGAAGCATTTTCTCTATTCATTATCTTAAAGGTCGTATTAACTGGGAATCTAGAGTTTACTTTTCCCTATTAACTCTATTAAAGACATGAAAGATTATGATATTTTCTCCACCAACAATTCGTAATTTCCTTTCGCAGTGTAAACATGCACTAAAACCTTAAATTTATGTATGTAAAATAATCAGGATTTTGTCATGTAATGTCTCTTGTATAATGAAATATACTTCAAATTCCTCAGTAATGAAAAATATACCTATTATATGTATATAGATATAATTTATGTACCAACATCATATCTATGCAATTTTTTGCGCGTTGCTGTTTGTTAATATATTAAACAAATAATAAAATTAACATTAAAATAATTGAGCTAACTGATTTCAATATTTCCAAGTCTTTCAGGCCCCTGTTATTAAATTTATCTTCTAAGAGCTTTCAAAACGTTACGTCACAACACAAGTATCGATACAATCTTAGCAGGATAATAAGACAATACGAGACAATTTGCTTCACAGGAAACTTAGCTAATATCTGCGGAAGTGAGATCAATTTCCACTCTCCTCTCGCGAATCTGACGTGGGTTCACTGATTTCGTAAGCTACATTAATATATTCTATATGTGTAAAAATATTGCCAGAACAATATAGCAAGAGAGTAGAGGAAGTGATGACCAAAAATATTAACCTTGGCAACAATTAAATATGCTAGATCTGTACCAGAAATTTTGCAATTTCAGAATATTGTTTTTGAACCTATGAACCCTCCGAATACTGTGGTTCATTAACTAGCCTAAAATGCATCCCAGTATCATGAATATTGAAAACTGGCGATGTGTCACAAAGCATTGCATTGGTTAGGTCCCAATTAGTCCACCTAGCAACTATACTACGTAGGAAATGTGTGCAGAGAGTTTCGCTCCAACGGGCCCAGGATTTCTAACAAGCACGCAAGCACGTACGCACGTACGCGCGACCGGGCTGACATGATGGAAGCAGAAGTATGGAACGAGCCGAGTGTAGAACCCTGCCCCTCGTATCCTGGGAGGGGGCAGCTAATGCCTACAAAAATAAGCCTGCACCTTTTCCCAGTACATACCAACCCAACGGCCAGTGCAATAATGGACCCTACATTTTTTAGATGAGAGAACTGGGAAAATACTTCAGTGGCTATCGAACATTGGGCCATAGTGCCAGATACTATGTACCTTACACGTGTGGCCAGCATTTCCAGAATGGATGTCTGCTTCAATTCTTGCATTAAAAATCAGCTAGTCAATACTGTGTAAAATGAAAATATCTGAGTCATATTCAATATAGTTCAGCTCACATTCTTGTATCTGTTATGGAATGTAATGGAGTATAATGACATTTCAGGCTTCTTTAACTTAACAGACCAGCTATATGCTTCACAGACTAATGCAATAGAGAACAGTGTTATATTAAGCTATTAAGCTAAATATATGTTCCTGATAAAGATAGATGTATTGCTATTATGTATTTCTTGAAGTATTTCTCTACCGAAAGCATATTTCAACTGAATTCAGAGCGTTGTCATATTATATGAATCTATTTCATAATATTATTATCATGACCAACAAAGCTTACTATTCTGAATACATAGGGATCAAGTATAAAATTATCAATTGATGGGTTCAGAGCCATAGTGGGCCAAACAACATATATAAAAACGGAGAAAACAAGGTTTAAAATTCAGTGAATATCATTATTTAATGAAGCATATAGCAAGTAATATGAAGTATGTACATCAAAATTAAATTATATATAAATCATCAATAAACTATGGTATTCACTTAACTTTAACCCTTGCTTTCTCTGTTCTTAATGAATGGCGCTTGGCCCACTATAATTCTGAACCCTTCAATTGTGCCTTTTAATAATATATTGAATTTCCCAATAGGTTGTGGGAATAATTAATTAATTATTATAATTATCGACATTCATGAATGTCTGTTAAGATGTATAATGCTAAATAAGATCAGAACAGAGATATTAAAAAAAACAGAAGGATCTCAGTTATGGAAGTTAAACTTTCCAAATTGATTTCGTTATGGATATTCTAGCTACATTTGTAGAAGCATATTGTGTTAAAGAACTACATTAACAATGTGATTCAAAGCAGGAAATGTTGAAATATAGCCTACATTACTTTATCTGTCTTGTAAGTATTGGTAATAAAATGTACGTTGAGGTTCAGATTTTGCTTATATGCTATAAGAACTATGAGAAAAAAATATAGACATTGGATTGCGTGATTTTCACGTAAATATACATTTCCAACATTTATGGCACTCACAGCAAAAGTGGTTTTGGATACCTACGCCGTCTGCATACAACGATTACGGTCCATAGTCGGAAATACCCATCAATTTCTCAGGAAATCAATATGAAATAAGACAATTTTAATAAACTACGTACTCGGTTAAATTTTATAATTACTGCAGAGGATGACGTTTACTACAAATTAATAAAGGCGATTTTCTTGGTCACTTTCTCACACACGAATAATAAACGGACAAATAAAACGATTATAGTTTCTGTGAAAGAAAAACGTATTTTTATTTTAAGAAAAAAATAGTTATGGCGGACAAAATTATTTAAATTGCATTAAGGTTTTAGTCTGATTTTGCCCACTATCGCTTTTATTTTCGTAGACAGAGAATTCTTCATCCTTAAATAATTACAGCCGCTAATTCTAAACTTCTTTTGAAATGCTTACGTGAATTTCCGTAGAAGCAATCGAGTGTTAAAAGTTCTGCCTTAGTGACAGAATGCCACGACCTCTGTTATCTTAAGTCTCCGGCTTTAATATTTTTTGTAATTGCTTATTGAACTACGCTGTATGAACTACTAGGTTATTCAGCATCGATAAGATTGATAATAGGGAAATGGTATTTCGCAAAATGAGGTCGAAGATTCGGCATAGATTACCTGACATTTGCCTTACAGTCTGGGAAAACCTCGGAAAATATCCAGTCAGGTAATCAGCGCAAGCGGGAATTGAACCCACGCTCCAGCGCAACTACGGACCAACAGATAAGCTCCTCAGCTGACTGAGCTACGCTGGTCGCTGGCTTTAATTTCCATCTCAAAGTTTCTTACGTTTGGAATACATAAGTATCTTCAATAAATTGAAATTTTCATCTCTTTAGTATCACATAAATACATGTACAAATAACTGAAGGAATCAAATATATAACAAATATAAATAAAATATGTCATTTTAAATGTATAATCGTAATGAAAAGAGCGGCATATCAGAATATCTTTAGCTACGTCTGAATGTATTATACACAGTGGGCCAAAAAAGTCACAAAATTAGAAATACTCTATTTTCGGAAATACATAACATTAATTTATAATGAATACACTGTTGGAAAGAGTAGAATTTAAAGATGAGCAGGACTTTTTATTATGTTTTTTTAGGGCCATTTAAAATCTTATGGAGGTCAATACACAATGATGCGAAAAATGTGGTTTTTGAAGACAATTTATTACTTCAAAATGCATAAACGGAATGCTGGTAAAATTAATAATAATTAATGATTAATAATGCCCTGTGTGACCGCCATTTACCCGCACAACCATTAGTAGGCGTCTTCTCCATTGTCTAATAGCACTGGATATCTGTCTTTGATCAAGCCGTTCCCAACATTCAAGAAGGCGTTGTCTTAAATGTTCAATATTACGAATTCTTGTTTTGTAGTAAATTGCTTTTTGTAGTTGACTCCATACAAACTAGTCCATATGATTAAGATCTCGTTTGAAACTCCAGCGGAAATCATCAGAGAATACGAGAAATCCGATCTTACACGCAATAATCTCTCAGGAGGGATATTATGTCCGTATCTTGCTAATCAGTCGTTGTACACTTGAAACAGACCATTCTCTCTGAGCGTAGTTCCTTACAATTTGACGGGCAGATGAATTATCATATTGGTACAAATGTTTAATGAAAATCTAGTCTTCGTTCGTTAAGCGACCTACTATTCACAAAATGAGACCTCAAAACGGAAGAAAACAAATGATGATAACACAACAAATGGCTTGCCCTGCTGAACTCGTAAGACAATAATGCTTAGTTGGACATACCCGATCGATTTTGCACTGCCTTACAAAAAATAAAAAATAATGTTTAATAAATGGTAAAAAATTAAATATTACAGTACTTTCCCGGTCTATAAGGACTGTGAAATTTGCCTGCGAAATAAACGTTCAAGTGAAATCATTAGCTACTGGAATATAACCATTTAAATTTTGTGCCTTTTTTTGGCCCACTGTGTATATACAAATTCATAATGGAAAATTGAAAGACGATGAAACGACACATTAAATATCTTAAAGTCTACTGGATATCAAATAAGGTAACAATTTTCACCAGAATAAACTTAATGTTAGATGATTATTGTTACTTCGATACGGTTGGCCTACCTAATTATATTCTATTCAATATTTTGATATGAGTTCTGTGAATTACTAGAAGAGTATACGTCATTGATCTCATAGCATTGTGATATTAAAATAACTATTTTACTGATGTAACTATTCACCAAGGATGTGTAAAAATTCTGTGAATTTCAAACAATTGGGCCATTTACCATTATTACATGATCAATTTCAATTATCGATGTTGTTTACCACTAATGTTCGGTAATGCTTTCCTCGTACATAGGAAATTTTGTAAGTTAGTTGTAAGTAAATTTAATGTTTTCACAATGGCCTATTATTTCGATGAATAAATTAAAAAAATAACTAATATGTACAACAAATTACCACGAATAAAAGCTGAACAATTATTGTGAACCAACTTCTATGCATAAATACTTTAATTATTTCATTAAGATCATTGTAAATCATGCTAGTCATGCATAATAATATTAATTTAGTAAATTGCACAACTTAATAATATATTTTATTATATTATTATAATTATCTGTTATCCTATCCGCAAAATAGTCTAATGAATGTCATCCGACGTTTTCGGTTTTCCTAGAAAAATTTTAATTACTCGCTCACAAAATAGCGCTAAAATAAAAAATCTTATGATATTACCTATCACTATTTCACTCAATTAATGTTGATCAATAACGTTTAAGATTGTGTCGTGGTTCTTTGAAGTTTTTATCACTATACAATAATCGCTCTGTTATTATCACTTCGTCACTACTGAAAAAGTATAAGAATCGGTTTGCAGCGGAAAAAACAATGGGATATTGATAAGATCTTGGTTCTACAGAAAATAAGTTATTGTATCTCAACACAATTTTTTTATTTATTCACCACAGCCACACAGATTTAAGGAGAGATTCTTGTTATCGCATGCAAAATAATGGTAAAAATAGCCTATTTTCAAGTAGTCATAAGTATAATAATATTTATCAGAGCATTTTCATTTTTTTCCTGATGTGTGTATATACTTCAGCTTTAAAATATAAAAAAGAATGGTTATTCTAGAGTAAATCTTTCACCTTAAAATAATTTTTTAATTTAAACATAATTTTTTTTCATACATTCACTACATGCCTGAGATTAGGTACACTCTATTCACTTATTATAGCACATATTGATTTGAAATTTTAGCTACTTACTGATAATAGATACTAAAACACACCCTACTAAAATTATTAATATATCTGCAATATTTTGGGCATAGGGCTTATACCAATCTTCATCGTCATAATCATTTATTTTTCTTCATTTTTTGAGGTGGAGATTGCCATAAGCCTGATGCCCGTAATATTGCAGACATATTAATAATTTTGTTCGAGTGTGTTTTAATATCTATTAGTAGTAAGTCGCCAAAATTTTAAATCAAACTGTGCTGTAATAAATGAATAGAGTGTACATAATCCCAGGCATGTAGTGAATTTATAAAAACATTATGTTTAAATTTAAAAAAATATATTTTAAGGTGAAAGATTTACACTAGAGTAACCATTCTTTTTGCATTTTGAAGCTTAATATGTATCCACACATCAATAAAAACTTAAAGAGCTCTGATGAATAGTATTATATTTATTTATTTATTTCTTATATTTACATTATATTTAATTCAAAAAGGCATATGACTCGGTTAAGAGAGAAGTTTTATATAACATTCTTATTGAATTCGGTGTCAACTAGTTCGATTAATTAAAATGTGTGTCAATGAAACTTACGGCAGAGTCCGTATAGGCCAGTTTCTATCTGATGCCTTTCCAATTCATTGCGAGCTAAAGCAAGGAGATGCCGTATCAACTTTACCTTTTAACTCCGCTCTAGATTATGTCATTAGGAAAGTTCAAGATTACAGAGAGGATTTGGAATTCAACGGGTTACATCAGATTCTTGTCTATGCAGATGACGTGAATATGTTAGGAGAAAATCCACAAACAATTAAGGAAAACACGGAAATTTTACTTGAAGCAAGCAAAGCGATAGGTTTAGAAATAAATCCCGAAAAGACAAAACATATGATTACGTCTCGTGAACAGAATATTGTACGAAATGAAAACATAAAAATTGGAGATTTATCCTTCGAAGAGGTGGAAAAATTCAAATATCTTGGAGCAGCAGTAACATATATAAATGACACTCGGGAGGAAATTAAACGCAGAATAAATATGGGAAATGCCTGTTATTCGGTTGAGAAGCTTTTGTCATCTAGTTGCTCTCAAAAGATCTGAAAGTTAGAATTTTTAAAACAGTTATATTACCGGTTGTTCTGTATGGCTTTGAAACTTGGACTCTCACTTTGAGAGAGGAACAGAGATTAAGGGTGTTTGAGAATAAGGTTCTTAGGAAAAGTTACAGGGAAGAAGTTACAGGAGAATTGAGAAAGCTAGACAACGCAGAACTACACGCATTGTATTCTTCACCTGACATAATTAGGAACATAACATCCATACGTTTGAGATGGACAGGGCATGTAGCACGTATGGGCGAATCCAGAAATGCATATAGAGTGTTAGTTGGGAGACCGGAGGGAAAAAGACCTTTGGGGAGACGGAGACGTAGATGGGAGGATAATATTAAATGGATTTGAGGGAGGTGGGATATGATGATAGAGACTGGATTAATCTTGTACAGGATAGGGACAGATGGCGGGCTTATGTGATGGCGGCAATGAACCTGCGGGTAGCTTAAAAGCCATTTGTAAGTAAGTGAGTAAGTACTTGAAGATAGGCTATTTTACCATTATTTTTCAGCGACAACAAGGAACGCCCCGTAATACAACAGAGATAAAGCAATTATAAGTCTTAAAATAGTGACATAGAATATTTAAATCCTGTTTTTGCGTCACTACATCTTCAATTTTTGGGTTTATTACTTTATTAATGACATATTATAGACTATGTATATTAGCCTATACTTAACATTAATGGGCGCACTATGAGGATTAAATGACATTAATATAATACCATGTTGTGATTATTTATTGATACTGTATTAAAATTGCACAGTTAAGTACATTAATGATTGATTGTGTAGTATGGCCTAGTTCTATATTATCATTTATTTTTTACGATACTTACCTCCTATGCTATGGACTCGTCCTATGCTTTTATTTGTTCTGTAGGCCTACATGACATTGCTGCCTTTTGTTAGGTAGTATGACTGCAGAAATCTTTATATGACGTCACTGTTTTCTGTTGTATATAAATTGTAATAATCTTCCTCTTTGTACCTCCAATAAGGACGTAGTTACTTCAGAAATCTTTATCTTGGTCTGCAAACCACTCCTTCGCATTACTTATTATTGTTCTTACTCCCTTCGATTATAGTCTAAGGGGGCTAGATCAGATGAGTATGGGGGATGGTCAATCAATTCAAAGCCAACCTAATCAATTCTCTGCTACGTGATCAGGGACTTCAATGTTTTGCAAGAAAGACAAACATTTGGAAATTTTACCACGACGTTCCACCAGAATTTTCCCCAAAGATTTGTTAATAATGAGAAATATAACGATCTCATCACAGTTGTACTTTGTTATCCGTCGTCTGTTATATTTATCCCGTTTTTGTTCCAAGGAAACTGTTTCGAAGAACTTATCTTGTCGATTTTCTAACGAGAAATCTCTTTGGGTGGGCTGAACAAGAACGCTTAATTCTTTTCATTGTTCTTTTGTTTCTGGATCTTATTGTTTCATCCATAGTTGAAATACGACGCAAAAAATTAGAATCAATTTCAAAACGAATACAAAGTAATTTAAAATTTGTAATTTCGAATCGTTTGACACCAACATTCAAGCATTTAGGGAACCAATTCTCATATAATGTTGAGTCGGCCTGGTTGGCGAGTTGGTATAGCGCTGATCTTCTATGTCCGAGGTTGCGGGTTCGATCCCAGGTTAGGTCGATGGCATTTAAGTGTGCTTAAATGCGACAGGCTCATGTCAGTAGATTTACTGACATGTAAAAGAACTCCTGCGGGGCAAAATTCCGGCACACCGGCGACTCTGATATAACCTCGACAGTTTCGAGCGACGCGAGCGTCGTTAAATAAAACATAACATTTATAATGTTGTCATATCATCCAAATGATCACTCACGATATGAAAGTTACGTTCAGTGGAAATATTAAATTATTTTATATAGACTACGTTTGTCCCAATTCGTTTATCCTACAAAATGATATATTTCACGGTAACGATATTTTCTGAAATATAGTCATAGAAATGTTCTTCGTCTCTTAAATTCTGTGACTCAAATTTTTAAGCTTGTATACAAGAAACAATGATCCCTCAATATATCCATCATGTCCGCATAAATTTCCTTTCCGGACAACTTTTCCAAAAGTAGACACTGTATTACCTACCGATACTCAATTTTTTTTATCAAAATTGTAACTTATATCAGGCATAATTTCTTAAAAATTGTATCGTACATAATCTGAAAAACGTTTCGTCACCAAACACGAAATAATTATTTATACTTATCAAACAACACGTACAAGAATTGTCCCATCGCAGAAAAAGAGTTATCGAAATAAACAAAATAATATTCGCTCTGAAAGCAGGTTTAGATACCAGAAAACGAAGGACCAATAAGTTCTGAAAGCAGGTTTAGGTACCAGAAAACGAAGGACCAATAAATAATCACTCATGTCATTGAACAGCAATACTACAAATCAAGGGTACAGGGAAATAAGGAGTTCAGGGTCCACCAAAAGTGGAAAATATTATTACTCCAAATTGGTAACAAAATTTTAGTTTATCTTCAAGTTAAATATCAATGAGTATAAACTGTCAGCGTCTGAGAAACATACAGCTTAATTTTGAGCTTTGTATGGAAAAAGATCATGGCCGAACTTTCAATTTGATTTCTTTAAAAATATGCTTTATTTGACCCTAATATTTTTCCCTTCCTTCAAATGGGGAACAGGAACAAAATTATTCAAAGTAACAGGGCATACCGAAGCAGCATCATTCAAGCCATATTTGCAAATAAATTTAAAATATCACTATCATCATTCAGGAGATAAAAAATGCACCATCATCATCATTATCTTCATCATCATCTACATCTATATGCTCAACTTGCAACACTTCCTTTACGATAGAAAACAACCAACTTTCTCCACGATTTAATTCTGTAAAATGTGTAATTAATCAAGTTCAATTCATAATGCCTGTTTTAATGAAAAAGCAAGGCCATTCTATTGTTCATGTAAGTTGTTTCAGCAAATAAAAGAGAAAAATTAGATTCTGTGAAGCTAAACTAATATATCTAATGTAATGAACGACCTCTAAATTGAACGATTGTAAGTGGTTAATATTTAAGTGTATTAGCGCATTTTAAGTTTGATTATTTTCTCATTTTATTTGTGAAACAATTTCAATTAGTAACTGAAGTTTCTCGTAAATTTATCGCTAAGTCTCTCGCTATGTTTCCTGTGGAAATTAATGTTGAAAGGTATAATTATTAGCTTCATACGTATGTTCTGAAATTTCGTTCGACTCTGATTTAATAAAAATGTAAAAGTTAGTAGCTGTGGAAATAGAATTTTATAGACACTATTTTTTTACAAAATGTAATAGGCCTAAAGGTACATTTAAAAAAAAATTTGATGATATAACAGAAACTTTCTTACAATGTTGAAGAAATGAACACTCACATACTACCAAGAAATGTACTGAATTGGTTTCATGTGGAAAAAGGGAAACGTGGAAGTAAGCGAAAGAGCTGAATTGAATGTGTACTCTACATGAAAGACGGGCATTCTACTAGACTGCCGGTAGAAGTTGGAAGATGACAACCTACGCCGTAATGTCCAACATAAAGTTACCGATTTATGTTTTATGATTGACTACATTATATGAATGATTAATCAATCTACAATATATTGGGGTACTTATTTGTAAAATATTTTACAGTTGTAATTTTGTATATTGTAGCCTACTCAAGAGGCTGTTTTGTAATGAAATGTAAATTCTTACATAGGCTATAGATAATTTACATGAGCTTTGCTCTAACTTAACTTCGATTCTACATTTTGAGCTTTAGGCCTATTTCACCTAACATTAGAAAAATATGCTGTGAGTTTATATAATTATTTAGGGTCAGCATGAAGTTAGATTTTTACATAAGGCATTAAAGGAACTCTGTTTTCAGGAGATGCCAATGGAAATGTTGTAATCTCTCATATAGTAAGCGGAATTTGAAAATGTAACCTTAGCTTAAATGTTTCAGTATTAGTGTTGGAACTTAACTGTTACATATAAGTATCAAAACGAATAAATTGGTTACATAACCTCCTGAGTCCTGAGACATTTTTGTTTTATTCTTAAAGTTCAATATAATTTCTACACTTTCACTGAAATGAGAAAAAAATCTGAAAAAATTCTGCAGGTTACAGTTAGAGTACAAATGCAGGTATATTATACTAGACTTCGGGTCTCTGCACATACATCTTATATCATAATCATTTATGAAGTATAGTAAGCTAGTAAGTCTATACTATACTCTCAGGACTCAGGAGGCTAAAATTATAATATATCTACATCAGAATAATTAATTAAATACTGTAGAGTTAAAGAATAGCCTAATTCGTTTGATCGTATAAGAAGAAAGGAACATTACTACAGAATAAAGTTTAGTGAAGGAAACCAATATCTAAATTATTATTGCCATCATTATGATCATCAACATCAACATAATCATCATCACCATTATCACCGTCATCATCATCATCATCATCATCATCATCATTATTTCCTCAACCACATGTTAGGCCTAATTATACTTTCCTTCTAGTGTTTTGGTAGGTACTCCCCGAAAATAATCTCTACAACTTGATTGAATATTTGGGAACTGTTTGTTTTTATCGATATTAAATATTTGGTTCCATTTTTAATCTCGTGAAAACTCGGAATTTTAATTTTATCTGATTTTGTATAGATATATTGAAGTAGCTTATGCAAGTGAATACATTAGTCCGAATTTTAGGAAATTATTTTTTAGTTTCTCTGAAATACAGTTTGAGATCAAAATTATAGAAAATGTTCCTAAATTTTTTCATGTTTCGCACAATGTTTTCTCTGGGTTTTATTAACACATCTGAAAACAATACAAATACATCATATTGAGAAACATATTAATGGAGCCTAAAGTTAGCATTCAGAAAATAAAAATGTTTATGGATCTATTAGTAGCAATAAGAATAAAATTATTATATATTTTCTTTATTATTATTATCATTATTATTATTATTATTATTATTATTATTATTATTATTATTATTATTATTATTATTTAAAATAGTTATGTAAATACTTCTATAAAATACAGAAAATATTAACGTCTGTATGATACATTTAACTACAGTAGCAAATGTCTTTCACATTATACAGTACGTTACCCATTCCCATTCTTTCCCAGTACGCCGCTCTCCAAGCGACCAATGAGAATAAAAGGAATTGAGCTACTGATCAAGAAACAAGTAACCTGAAATGAGCTTACCCAACAAGGCGTACAATGTTCGCCAATCAGGAGCACAGCTTCTACTTTATGATATATCTTCTCCACGTTCATTGGCCGCAAGATTATTAGGCCTTAAGCTACACGGAATTTTAATATTTCATAGTCTTTTTGTTACTGTTATTCTTTTGTATTGTTTTATTTTTTTACATATACCAGTACAATAATATCCATGCTTCATTCAATTTCAGATTCAATTTGAGACAATACTTCGACTTATATTTTGCGATTATTTTTCAACCAAAATTCTTGTAAAATATCTATTTTTGTTTCCATGTGGAGAATTAAACAAACTTCATTCCCTTTCTTTAGAATATAGCAAGGGCAATAATAATAATAATAATAATAATAATAATAATAATAATAACAATAATCATTACGGGACTAATGACAGGAGCCCGTGGGACCATACCCCGGTTCTTAGTCGACTTCTGCAAATCTTTTGGCCTGCATAAAGATATTTTAAGAGATCTAATAATTGCGACACTCAAAGGATCAATAGCTATTTTCAGGCATCATAAATATTATGGACCATGACTTTAATTCGCATCTTCTTGACGTTACTTCGTTTATTATCATGTGTTTCAATTTATTTCAAATTATTTTTTACTCTAACAACAATGTATCACTATGCCTCAAGCATTTACTCTATTTATTGTATCATGGTACTCTTTGTCAATGGCAACCTGTAGTGGTTACAGGAATAAATAAATAATAATAATAATAATAATAATAATAATAATAATAATAATAATAATATCTGCTTGTTGGTTAACAAACAAGTTACTTAGTCCTCGCTGCTTAGATAACAATGAAAATGAAAAATATATGCTTGTAAAATGTTTATTTCATAATTTGACTATATTAAGAGTACAAGTTTATAAAGAAATGAATTTTATGTATAATTTCTGTTCTATTTCTCCCTTTTGTTGACTTAACATTTATTTGATGTTTTATTAATCAGTCTTACATAGAAAAAACATATAACAATTTAATATAATACAACATACCTGAAGATCTTCCCGGAATAAGAATGTAACCAACAAAACTGTAAATTAATTCATGTTTCAGGAGAAAGGAAAATAATTTCAGGGGCATATTTTATTAGGCTTATATTTACTATCACAACCATTTGACTAAACAAGGATACAAGTTTATTCAGCCATTGAACGGAGTAAATAAAATATTATAATAAATAAATGCTTTAAAATTAATTTTACCGCGTACATAACATCTTCCAAGAATTTGATGTTACATGCTTCTTCCGGGGAGGTCTTCAAATATGAATATTATAATACTTTTATCTTGCTTAAGAATAGTAGCACAGTATCTATTAATAACATGTTTATTGTCATATTTTGTATAAAACAACTCGTAAGTAGTGGCAATGATTCTCAGTAGTTCTGTGCTGATAATACTAGCTTATAGCTTAACATTTCTGATCATGCACAGATCTTTTATAATAATAATAATAATAATAATAATGATAATAATAATAATAATAATAATAATAATAATAATAGTAAGAAAAGTAACTCTAACTTATATTGTAATAATTGAAGGGTTCAGAGCCATAGTGGGCCAAGCGCCATTTATTAAAAACGGAGAAAGCAAGGCTTAAAGTTAAGTGAATACTATAGTTTAATGAAGATTGACATATCATTTACTTTCAATGTGTATACTTTATATTACTTGCTATATGTTTCCATTGAATTATCGTAATAACTTGTTTTCTACTGTTTTAGTAAATGGCGTTTGGCCCACTATGGTTCTGACCCCTTCAATTCGTTGTAATTATTATTTATATTTAGTTTTATTCCTAAAGTACTACATTTTCATAAATATATACTAGGCTATGCAGTTTACAGCTGTTTTATTTTAGTGTCACTGTTCTCAAGTTAAACAGAAGTAGATTTCATAGTAAACATTCTGCCTTCGTTTTAAAATTTATACTAAACATTAACTGGAATGTTCTATCTGGTTTGAAATAGTAGTGCGAAGAGTACGTGCTCTAACTCTGCTGTGCGAGGTATTCTGTCCACACGGCTCGATCTTGTAAACTGTAAAGATGCTTAGTACATTTTTACACCAATGATAGACTTGGCTTACGGAATTTTGCAAATAGAATGTAAGTTCAAAAACCGAATAAGTCCTAATAACGAACGTTCTGAAAAGAACTCTTTGTAAAAATGGTAATATGGCGTACAATGCGAGCTCTTGAATGAATCCCTTACTGTCCCTTCCTCATATGTATGCGAAATGAGGTCGTACGAAATAATACGTCTGTAATTTCACATGATATGTTTAAAAAGGGGCTGATTGAGAAACATTTTGCAGGAAAAAATATTCCAGCTGTTCAAGTTCAGATTTATGATAGAATTTATTACGGCTTCCAGTGGTGATGCAGTCATTTTCAAAGTGCATTTTGTTGTTTTTAATCTTGGTGCCTGATGCGCGCGCAGGAGGGGGGATAGAAGCCGCATGTGCATTCTCATATTAGGCATACATTTTATGCTAAATCCGTGTATTTTTTAAGCTAACTGCGCCGGGGTTATTAATTTCGAGGGAATGATTTTTAAACATCACAAAGAATTAAAATTTAGTTAATTTTTCAGGAAGAGAACATAAAATCTTCTTGTTGTCAACGCGAAATTTGAATTTATATTCCTCTTCCACAAATGGGAGGAAGGGTATCGTTTCCAAACAGTGTTTTCTCCGAAAAATAAAACATATAGTTTATATCCATCGAGAGACAAGAATTTTAATTGCACGAATTTCAGATATTTCATGCGAATTATGAGATTTTTTGCTGAGTGAGGAGAAAACAGCAGTTCACTAGGAATAAGAATGCAGTTTCACTTAATTAACGTCGAGAAAATGTATTTAAATATAATAATTATTTTAAGTACTGGTATAATTATATTCCTTTTTATCATCTGGTTGAGTGGAAGAGAAGGCCTCACGGCCTTAACTCTGCCATAAAAATGAAGAATTATTATTATTATTATTATTATTATTATTATTATTATTATTAAAATTATAATATTCACATCCATATAGGAAGCATAACTTGAGATTCTTAAGTATAGGCCTATTTCATACTAAAATAAATCTTGTAGTAAGCAAATAAAAACGTTTTACACATATTAAAGCAAGAACAAATCTTAGAAGAAATAATTCGCTATAAAGTTAATTTTCAATTAGGTCTACTCACCTGTTTCTAAAAACATAATCGTAAATATTTTAATAGCAAGTTTATTCCTCAGGGAGGACCAGTTTTATATGCGTTACGAAAGTTTTCTGCATTTTTTTAATTTTTGTAATATATAGGCCTACGTAGACTATGCTGTATATATATTGGTTATTTTACGCGAACGATAGGATTACTTTTGCTTGACAGTGTGAAAATAAGATTCTTGAATGACCAAAAACTAGTTTAAAATAAGTTTAGAATAGATGGCAGGAACTCTGTATAAGTAGTGTGGTGCAATTTGTTTTTTAAAAACTGGTTCTTCATGGGGGAAGTGTGGTGTGGTGTGGTGTGGTCTGGTCTAGCATAACGATGTAAGCGTACTCCTCAATAATGATGACTGTAATATTCTCGAGCCTTAGAAAAATAATAAAATTTAGTTAATTATTTACAGCAGGTCGTAAAACTATATATGTGAAAACAATACTGTAATTAATTTTTTTTCTCTTTCGCAAACATAGGCCTAAGTAGGCCTAAAGGATGTCATTCCTCGAAATAATATTTGAAAATAATTTTATTCTTGAAAAATAAACGAACTGTTGCAAAAATGTAATAAGAAGAAAATATTTGCTATTAATATGTTAATAAATTAAAATAATTTTCAATCTAACGAAAGTAAAGATATCTTTTAACACTTCAAATAATATTTCTTTGATTGTAAAACTTGCTAATTTTTTTAAAATAATTTTTGTAATATTTTGCACGAATGGTAAGGTTGGTGGCCTTGTACAGGGTGACAACTGAAAATGTTAAAAACTTGAAAAACTTTTTGAAAATCGCGTCGTAATAGATTACAGAATTTGTATAAACGCAATTCTAAGTGTTTTCTCAAAAATAGGTTCTTTATGATGGAAGTGGTATGGCATGGAATGGTGGGTGGGTCCCTCCAAGCCCCCTAGCTGCACCCACCAACCCGCTGCAGATAATATCCACCAGCAGCACAAAGCGTTGCATGCACTGCACTCTACCCCCGCCGCAATATAACGGGCTGGCTGGCTGGCTTGCTCTATCCAACACTATAGCTAGGCCACTACCATACCGTACCGGGCCCCTGTTTATTAGCCTCCAATTGACATTGATCTGAGTGTGTGAATTAACCCACACGATACATAGCAACATCATATTAACAACAGGTAGTAGCTGCTGCGGCAGCCCCTCCGTGTTAGCTATCAGCCTATTGGGTTTGTGTACTGTGCGGCAAGCGTGTGTGATGTTTGGCAGCAGATCCGGTCCGTCCTATCCTAGCCCCAGTACTGCTGCCATTAGCTTCGTGTTGTGGGGTCGGGGTTCGTAACCGGGCTGCGACGCCAGTTGCTAAGTGAACTTCCAGCAGGACCTCTGCAAACGACCGAACTAAGACTATCCTATAAAATAGTGAAACGTACCGCGGGGGAGAAGGACGCTGGAGAGGGAGAAGTAGGAGGGGTGCGGATTTGAGAGCTCTATGTCTTATTTCCACGTGTGCTCTGCCGGGTTTGTGTTTTTCGGCGCGGGACTGCCTACTGCTACGATAGGGTGGGGGCGTGAAAGCCTACAGGGCTTGCGAGTGAGTGATTGTGCGGAGTTGGTGCTGTGTTTTTTTATATATTATTTTTACGTACTTCTCTCCATCCCTCTCGCCCATCTCTTCCAACTTTCTCTCTCTCTCTATCTCTCTCTTTTCTGCCCATCATGGCCGCCCGTATGACTGCATATCGTGTTGGGGTTCTCCGTGCAGAAATGACGCCCGCCAAAAGGGAACGACGTCACCAATTCGGCGGTGGCGGTATCGGCAACGCAAGAGCAGAAGAACTGTCCATGAATGCGCAAGTCTCCAGGTAGGTAAAGCCTCTAGCCCAGGGGGGCCACGGCTTCTGGTGATGATGATGATGATGACGGTGATGCCGGGTGAACGTGCAGGGAAAAAACAAAAATGGACACTAATAAAAAATGGAAGCTCTCCGTCTCTCTCGCGTTTGAGCTTCGTGAGGGATGGCTGGCGCTTTAAAACCCACCCCCCAGAGCCTCTAGTTTTACACAGAGGCGGGGTTTTGTTGTTATTAGGGAATGCAATTTGCAAAGGCACACACCCCGAACTGGTCAGTGCGGTGCATTGCTGCTGCTACTGCATGTTTATGCTATTCTATCTGATTTTGAACTTTTTTTCCCGTTATAAAGCATTTTCATATTAATAGGCCTCATAAATAAGGGAGGATATTTACTATCCTAATCCTAACGCAGCCGGTCATATCTTTGCTTCCTTGGGCGACATTTGACGAGATAGCCTATCTACTAATTATTTTATTATAGGCCTACATTAATGAGGATGAAATACCGACATCAATCTTGGCACAAAATATAAACGGAAGATTATAATGCACCGTCAGAATTAGGAAACTACTGTTACAACTTACATCTCACAAAATGAAGACATTCTGTGCTTATGTTGCATTAAAGTAATCGGCAGGCATTATAAACAACATGGTGCTATGCTAGGAAGAAACACAATGCTTATTTTGTTGCGAGATATGAATCAAGATTTGGGAGACTTACAGACTACGTCTTCAGTAATGACAAAATTTCTTTGTGGTAGAATCAAATAATTAAGTTTTATTTCCATACAGAATAGCATTAAATAAAGTGATATAAAAGTAAGACATTTCTCTTTATAATAATTACAATAATAATTTGTCCTATAAAAGTAGCCTACTCGTATTTTACTGATTCAATCTCCGTTTATGAGAAAGCTTCACAACTATTATGTAGTATAAATCACACTGTCCCGACGATATGTAAGAAAGTTAAATACAACCTGGTATGAACTATCAATATACAACCGACGAATTACATTAGTAGAAAATATGAAAAGGTAATATTATTATTATTATGATTATTATTATTATTATTATTATTATTATTATTATTATTTACGTAAAACATATTAGAAAAGTGATTAAATATTTCATTGTAGCTACCAAAATTATCATATTAATCATAGATCTTGTATGATCACTGTGAAGTATTTATAGGATAAAATGATATTAATCGAAACAGAAAAATCAACGAAACTTAAAATAGGCCTACGTGGCATATTTTAGACAATTTCTTAATGTAAGCTAATAGGTATGCGCAACATAAATGTTCTGTGGTAATAATAATAATAATAATAATAATAATAATAATAATAATAATAATAATAATAATAATAATAAATGTATTTATTTATTTGTAAAATGGACAGTTTTGAAGAACAGAATTCGCACCAAATTCATTGCACGTAAGTCTCCATAATAGGCCATATCGGATGTGAACACAGTAACATTCATGAGCATACATAACTAGTAGTAGGCCTACGAACGGCAGACAAGTAATGTGAAAGGTCAGAATATATATATATATATATATATATATGTTAAAAAATCTAAGTTATTCGATGATTAATAATAATAATAATAATAATAATAATAATAATAGTGACAGAATAATAAAGGTATTTTATTTAAATACAGCTGTCCTGAAACTTTATTTCCTGGAAAGTAACGAATTTTAAAGCTTGAAACTTGCCAAGAATATGTTTATGGAAAAATAAACGTAATTAACTTATTATTAACTGAAATAACGTCTCTGTAGGTGAAGCACTTGTTTTAATTTCACTTGATGGTAAAAAAAAATATTGCTAGAGTTGTTTCAAATTCCTCCGTCAACGGAAATTTCACTTTCCATTTTAGTTGAATTCTTCCAGATAAGAATACGGAAAACGTTGATAAGGCTGGCAAGTCCGTATGTCCTCTTGTAGGCCTATATCTGCAAGATCCTTCTGCACACGCGTACTAATTCTGCAAAAAATAGAAACAATATATTATACTTACTTTCATAAATTCATTACGTATAGTAATTTGAAATCATTTAACTTATGTTTTCTTGTCCTAGTTTATCTAAATTTTATAACAAGTGAACTATAAATATTAATTAATTAGATCTAACACCCTAACCTTATCGCATAAAACAAATTCCAATACAACGTGCCAAAATATTTTGACTAGAATACATATTTTCCACTAAGTTTCTATTATTGCTTTAGTGTGGGTTTAAATAAGAAGCTTTTGTCTGATAGTATTTTTTTTATACCTGCATATAATTTTCGACAAATATCAATTGATAATTACATACATATTTTGGTGAACTAATTCTGAGTTACGTCTAATATTATTCTACGTAAGAGTAATGAGTAACTAAAATGGCACATTTAAAATTTGAAATATCTTACCGAAAGAACTACATAACGCCAATGAGAGAGTTCTTATCAGTATGATATACATTACTGTTAAATAATACAATTATTTGACGAATAAATAAATAAAAAGTGCTATACCATGTATCATGTACAGAAAATATTTATATCTGGAAATATTTATGCAACAGAAAGGAAACTAAATAAACTATTTAAATTATATCATGAATCAACAAATATTTGTACAATTATTCGTTGTACTTATACGAAAATTCAAATAATAGTAAATTTAAAAGTTTTCGTTAAATCTTTGTACGGCAGAAGAAAGTACCCATAAGAAGAGGAATAATTTCAAACATACTAAAATTACATTTCTGAACTAGTTATATTAGGAAACTCCTTGAGTGGTAGAAATATACGGACCTTTGAAAATTAAAATGAAGTTTTCTACACGCAGTGGACTTGTGATCTTTTAAAATAAATCCGTATTTAGCAGAGCGAAAGAAAGAGACAGGTTAAAGGACCAAGGAAAAAAAATCATAATTGTCTGTAATTTACGAGAAAAGTTTGAAATATACAGAACTCGATGTCGGGACTCAGTATAATCTGGTACAGGGAATAGAATATTAGCGTTATTATCAATTCAAACAAGAAATATGGGCAACAGATTAAATAAGTACAAAATATGCGACAAAGGAAAGGATCTGGAATTGTAAGAAAAACAGTGAGAAGTAAAATTAACACTTTTTTTTTATTTTGGCTGAATTTTTATTACAATTTTATTTTCCTTTAATTCTGAATTTTTATTAGTAATTATTATGTACTACAAATATATTCCATATTTCCTCCTTTCTTCTCAGGCCAACAATCATCCTTCATCCTCTCTTTCTCCTACTTCTTTTTCAGCAGTAAGTCCTTGAGTGCCTTACTCCCTCTAAGAAGAATTTTCATTCTACTTCCTATTGAGCGATCTTGGAGAATTCTCTTAATATAATTTTCCTCATTCAGTTGATGGTAATAACAAATATAACTACAACTGCTTGAAAGAAGAATTTTTCTTTCATATCTCATTTTGTTTCAGTCTCACTTCGTAAAGTCAGCTATTATAACAAACTCCATTAAAATTCTTATCTCTCTATTATATTCGAAACTATGTAATATCGAAAGTATTATCGTTAGTGTTTAAAGATAAATGAAGGAGACAAATAAAATCAGGATTACATCCCAATTTATCTGTTACGCACTTCCAAAAAAAAATTGTTATTAAATAATAATGAATTCCGAAGTAGTGGGTTTTAACGCAAAAACGGTAAAATAATTTAATTAGTAGGAATATATATTTTGCATTGTATTAATAAAAGAATTATAGCTCCCATTTTCTTCCTAATTTTAGAAGTACGTTTTAATATCTTATTTGTTGAATTTTATTTTACAGATTTAAATATCAGATCGTTAGGTTCACCTAAGTAGCATCTAAATTCTTGAGTCAGACTAAAATATAGCCTATCTCCATCTATTCAGATCATAATAAAACATGTAATATTTCCTACATGGATAGTTCTTCACATATTAAATAGTAAAATTTAGTGCATTTATATCTCTTTCTGAATATCAAATAATTTTTTACATAAGATTAAACATAATATGTTAATGGATACATTGAAAAAAATTACTTTGTCAGAAAGTAGCTTATTTTGTTTGCCTTGAATTAATATTTAATATCAATATGTATAATTCCGAATATATTCAATAAGTATTGTGCAAATAAAGTTATCTTATGTAATATGTCCATCAGAATATATAGTTTTAACTACAAAGACAATAAACAAGCACTTGAATAAATAATTCGCCTTGATCATTATTGGAGCAAAAATATATTTTATGGTTTATATCCAGCTTCTTGGCGTATACGAACTCCATAACATTTACCTCAATGCTTACATATGCCATGCGCTTAATATATATTTTAGAGAAAAAGTTTATTGTAATTTTTGCTGTTCCAAGGCTATGTTTATTGTTTTCCATGCTCTTCCATTTATTGTTGTCTATCTTTATAATATTGTCTTACTGACTATAGAAAAAATTTAAAAAAACAAATGTAATTAAGTATGTAGTATTGAATTATGTTGGTTAAATAATTCGGTAGATTCACTATTTATTTCGATGTGTTATAATTATATAATACAGAGATGAATGGAGAAGATAATAAGAGCATATCTTATCAGAACATTACACCTAAATTACAGTTTAATTATATTTTAGCAGACATTAATATTGGATCTGAGAAAAAAAAAACCTTATTTCACTACATAGTTTAGGGATACCATTTACAGATAATAAATCGCATATCATATAAAGTATTATAAGTACTGTCGCTTTTGTGAGATAATGAATCGAAAATGATAGATAAAGAAGAAATAAAATATATATTATTGAAAATTTTCAGTTAATTTAAAAAAACTTATGCGCCCGTTATAATAAACTGCAGATCCAAGGAAGAAATTATTGACGTAACACAACTAAAAAAGCTAATATAAATAATAATGTGGAGAGTTTACAAATAAAACTTTTGGAAAAAAAATACTGATGCAAATCTGCCCAGAAAAGATTTATATATAAAACCAGTAGGTTAAACAAGTGCAGAAAAGCAAAAGTATGGAATGATAAGGAATAGTAATTGTTGGAACATACTTGCAGTCCAAAGCGTAATAGAGGAAAAAGGAAAGAAAATAAGGACAATTTTCAAGTACTTATGGTTAGCTGAGATAATGTATAAAATGTTTGTCCTTAGAACAATAATTTTTGAACTCTTAGTTGAAATATCAGCTCTTGCAATGAAATAATCTTAGCAAAATTGCAAGTATTCTAAAAATACTTCCTTCTATTCATTGATCGTGACAAAACATCATAGAAAATAAAGTGAATATGATGCATTGAACTAAAATTATGCAATATTAGTATATTAAATGTCAAAATAACAATCCTTTGTTGTGTTCTACATTGATTATTTTTTACTATTTGAAATTTAAGAATCTGTATTCAATGAAAATGTTCTTTGTTCTTCTAATAGATGGCATTAATGAAATAAGAAAGCGTATAATATTTTTGTGGTGCAGGTGTCTAATACATATTTTGAGGTGGACTACCCCTGATGCCTGAAAGAATTTTAATTTACAATTTATTTCCTATAATTTTTCTCATATTGTCAAAATATTTTATTGTGTTTGTGCATTTTGATTTTAAAGTATGCAGTCCAGATTTCTGATGTGTAACGTATTTGAAGCAAACTACATTATTGGCAATAGAGACGTAAACAACTTCCATCTATTTATAAGGTTTTCACAGTTTAAGTACCTTAATACATACTCTACATGTTAAAAATAGTACAAATATCTTTTAAAATGTATACTTCCCTAAATGTAAGCATGTAGTTCGTTTTTCAAAATAATTAAATGTTTCTAAATTTAATTCTTTAGTCACGTGGGTAGTAGTAGTTAGAAGTGGACACAAATGCTATTATTTTTTATTCAAATTTTCTCGTTTAAGTTCATTAATATACGGAAATCTGGACAAAATTTTGTTGCATTTACATCTGGATCGAGTTGTAAATCTAAATTTCGAAATTTATCTTACATAACTTGTGTCGTATATTGATATAGGTTACCTCGGTAGTTTGGATGTTACAGAACTTCCATTTATTTACATAATAGCCTATATGTAGGCCTAACATAACTTTGTACTTTTATCTAATTTTATGAATACATCTAAGCTTTAGCCTGTGTATTAGAGTTAAAAACTTCCTATTCAATTCACATATTTATCCGATTTAAAAACATAGTTTATGTTATCTTATTTTTATTGAAATTTAGTAATACTTTGATATTCAGACTATCCTACTCCGGTAACTGAAATGTTCAAAATTTTTCACCACGTATTATTTTTCAATGTTTACCGCATATATAGACCTATTAACATGCCAACAAGAAATTTCTGTTTTCATTATTTATATTTACCAGGTGTTTGTATTCACTGGAATAGTTGTTCCCTTTCGCTATCCAGTTTGATTTGGGTATGTCATATAAAGTGAACGAAAATCGAAGGAAGTATAACCGCATGGAAGCTGGACGATCAGTACTATTAAGTTAGGCAGAAATTGTAAATCTATTACAAAATAGAAAATAAAATATAACAAAATCAACTTTTATCAAATTTAAAAAGAAGTAAAATAAAATACAGTAGCCGACATTTCGCTCTGTAATTTATCAACTTTTAAATATGTAAATTTGAAACATAATATCTAAATTTTAATATTATAGTGAAAGATTTTAAAAATATTTCTTAAAAAAATCTCGTGAAAGAACATGAATGAATCTTTTACACAGGTAGAGGAATTGTTTAATTTATATCACTAGAAATGTTTTCCTATTTTGGTCTGAGAATGAGATATGATTTTTTTGTAATTAAAAAAATTACGTTAATTACTCGTATATTAATTTTTCATATTGAAAATGTATGTATAAACTTGGGATAATGTTATTAAGTGCGAGAATCCTGATCTTAGTCTTGATAATTTTTATGAAACTTTGAATAATGTTATTAATAAAAATACTACTATTAAATTTATTAAACAATCTGCTAAACATAAAAATATGAAGTCTTGGATCACAATTGGTATCGTGAAGTCTACACGAACTAGAGACAAACTTGCTAAGAAAATACATAAAGAACCATTCAATACTGAACTTAAATATAAATTCAAAATATATCGAAATATTCTAACAAATGTTATAAAATAAAGGAAAATTATCTATTATTCCGAAAAACTAGAAAATAATCAAAGTGATCCTAAAAATTTTGGCAGACAATTAGAGAGGCAAGTAATTTAAAACTGAAAGTGAAAGATGATATTACGGAATTATATAATAAAAATGGTGTATTAATTACGAACAAATTTGAAATAGCTCAGGAGTTTAATAATTATTTCTAAAATATTTGCATTGAAATTGCTTACAATATAAGAACTAGGAGGAGTGGTAATTTTTGTAATAATATGAAACAACTACAGTCTTTTATGTCTTTGTTCCCTGCAACAGAAAATGAAATAATAAAACATGTTTCCTCATTAAAAATAACACAAACCCTGACGAAGATGCTATATCCTCCAAAGTATTTCAATTGTTCAATATTTTCTTGGCTAAACAGCTTGTTCATGTATTTAATTTGTGTTTATTACATATATGCTAAATTTCCAGATAAATTAAAAAGTGTTATAATTGTCCCTATTTTCAAATCAGGAGATAAAAATGCATGAACATTTACCGACCAATATCTTTACTCTCATGTATATCTAAACTCTTAGAAAAATGCACAAAAAGTCGTCTATTAAATTATTTGGACAAATACAACGTACTTTCTTCAAATCAATTCCGTTTTCGAAATAAACTTGGCACAGATGATGCTATTTCATGTGTTACAAACAAAATCATATGTGAGTTAGACCGAGGGAATAAATGCTTGGGTATATTTTTGGAAAAACATTTTATACCGTTAACCACGATATTTTATTAGAGAAATTAAAATTATTAGGCATTAATGGTCATGTCCTAAGTTTATTTAAGTCATATTTGAATAACACAAATCACGTAACTTAAATTTGATAATGAATTTAGTTTTACTCAAAACATAAAAGTAGGGGTCCATCAGGGCACTGTGCTTGGTCAAATTTTATTATTGATTATATAAATGATTTGTTATTAACTGATTTACGCAAATATAATGTGGTTATATATTCATATGCGGATGATACCGTAATTGTTTTTGGTGAAAAATCTTGGAAGGGCATTTATATTAATGCGAATAATGGATTACAGGTAATTACAGGTTTGATTCAAACGCTCTTTCCTTAAACACATCCAAAACAACTGTTGTTCCGTTTTCACTAAGATCCAGAGGTCTTAAATCTCCTCAATCTTCTTTTAGGCTCAAAATTCATCATTCTGATTTTTCTTCTCAAAATTGTGAATGTCCCATATTAATCGAATATTCAGAAGGTAAGTATTTAGGCAATACAATCGACCAACACTTACGATGGAATAAATATATTACATATTTATGCAATAGATTACGTAAAACAATTTATATCTTTGTTATACTTTGGCTATTTACCAGTTAATATTTTACGTCTCATTTATTTCGCTTTATTTCAATCCATTCTCCAGTATGGAATTTTAGGATGGAGATATGCTTGTAATTCTAATATCACTCCACTAATACTGATTCAGAAAATAATAATTAAAATATACCTTAATAAACCAATTGATTACTCATCCGAGCTTTGTTCACTGATTTTAATGCTTTGAAAATTAAACAGATTTCTTATATTGCCTTATTAAATTTCATCCATAAAAATCGCAATAAATTCAAATTATATCATCATAAATATGGAACTAAAAGATCCGATTTTGTACGACTAGAAGAACCAAAGTTTTCACAAGCACCTCTCTTAGCTACGGTGCCTACTTTGGTTCAAGGTTATATAATAAAATAATTGAAAAATACTCAAATTTGGAAAATTTTAGTATCAGAAATTAAAAAAAATTGCGTTAGGAATTTAATTGTTTTTTGAATATATATATATATATATATATATATATATATATATATATATATATATTGGTTTAATATGTATATGTATTTGTATGATTTAAATTGTTAAAATTTAAATTGTATTTTTAAAGTCAATTTATTCCTATAATTTATTTCCTTGACCCACTTTGTGCCAAATAATTATCTTTGTTTGTGTTAAGTACATGTTGTGTTTAGGTAACTTCCTGAGCACGAGTTTTTACTCCTTCAAGGAAGAATTATGGCTGTATTTTTGTACATGTTATTTTACTAACAATGAACAATAACAATAAACAATATGTAATTTTAGTAATTATAATAATCGAAATTAAATCATGCCTAAAGATTATATAATTCTTTGACTATTTATGAGAAAAATTAGAACTTATATCTCAACGTTTTCAGTTTTTTTTTTCACATTTTTATTGAAAATATTTTACTAAAATTGTTATTATATTATATGCACTAGAATATGAGAATTCACAGCGGATAGTCATCACAATTTTCCTAATCTCTCTTAAAAATTGTAAATGATTAGAAACTTTAAAAGTTTATGAAATACTGAGAAAATGTGGGCTGCCATATTTTATGGTAGGCTATAGTTTTACACTTCTTGTTTACCTTAAATTAATTTAGTAATTATTGGGAATTCATATGCCTACAAAAAATTTACATATGTAAAAGGGCGGTACATATGCGATTTAGAGAAATTCTAGACATTATTATTATTATTATTATTATTATTATTATTATTATTAAATTGCACCATTTTGTTGAAAATTTACAATATGGGACAAAGAAATTTATTAGGAATATGGTTATACTAATAACAACTTTCATGAGTTAAACTGAAAAATAAGTTGTAAATTATCTAGTTGGCTAGTCTCGACTTCGTATCAGCTATCTTCAGAACTAGTAAGGATTTTGCTTTTTACGTTCCTACTGGAAAACAACTTACGCTACGTTTCCCATGAAACGTGCTACTTCAGTGGTCTCCAGCTGGTAGAAAGAAACGAGGAAGGCCTAGAAATTCATGGAGGGCTGGAATATTGAGGATGATGAATGATAAGGGACTAAATGAGCAGGATTGGAATGACAGACGCAGATGGAAAATGGGAATAAAGGGTAACCACTGAAAAGTGGAGAGGCCCTCAAAAGTAAAGTAAGTACGTTCCTCCTTCAGTAGTTTTAATGCGGGATGTGTTTATGTTTAGTAGTGTGAAAAATGAGACAGTCATAAAGATACTTACTAATATTTGTTCCTAAACACATTGGAAAGTATATTACAAAATTGATAGTAGCCTATACAATCTGTGAATGCACAGAAATATTGCAGTCATAATTTTATGCCATTTTTACAGCTTTAGGATGGATTAATGGATTACTTAGGAATATTTAATGGTTTAAAGCAGAACTTTTAGCTGTATAATTTTTTTACTCACAATAACATATTATGAGAAAAAATATTTTGTAAATTTACAGAGAAGAATGTGAGTGAATACATCTCACAAACTAAGTATGTTTGATGCTTGAATTTTATACTAGTAGTTCATAAAATGATATCTGTAAACTTGACTATTAAAATAAAATTTCTCCTATTAGAATTGTAGAAAATTTTTTAAATTATTTTAAAAAAATTCAAATTAAAACTAATAATTTCTCTAAAAATTCTTGCACATTTATCATAATAGTCTCCTTTTAACATACTTGAGTTTTTAAAATCTACACCAAATATGAGCTCTCTAGCAAAATTTGTTTCTGAGATATGTGCAGCACTATCCAAACCTAGCAGTATTTTTGATTAGCGGCTGTTTCGGTCCTGCGTTTTCGGTAAACAACATATGGGTAACAGACACATGGGTACATGACACTCGGGCCACGCTTTTTCGGTCATTGGTATCTTTGGGTCACTGCATATTGATAGGCCTAATGACTTTTTGGGTAATTATGGCATATCGGTACCTGTTTCGGTCATTATACGCTCAAAATATAATGAAATGGAAGGAATAATAATTTTTTATTGTAAGCAATTGCACAGATATTTACTGAATAGTTACTATCCCATTTTTTCCTCTTCACTACCACTATGAGCCGCACGCTCACTGGGGTTGATCTTCAGTTTGTAGGCCAGTGCCCTTAAATAAACATCCAACTGTCCTCTGGTCTTGTAATCCTGGTATTTTCCCAAAATGGACACGATTTGCTCCTGCTTTTTGATGTACAGTATGTTTTGTTCAGGCGAGGCCTTACGTTTCTTTGCAAATAATTTTTTTCCGTTGCTAGGAAATGATTTTGCTTCTACTCAGAAATTTTATTGCATTTTGCAAATTGTTTTTTTTTTTTTTTTTTTTCCATTGCTGGGAAATTATTTTAAATTGAATTTATGTCATAAGCAATGACCAGCAACATGACTGAAACAAAGCAATAACAAAAATGATAAAGTGACCAAAGTGACCGAAGATCTGTACCAAAAAATTCGTGGTGCAGAAATGGCCTATTACCGAAAATGCTATACCAAAACTTTCGTGGGACCGAAATGCCTTATATTCCTAAATGGCCTAGTACAAAAATGAAAAGTGACTCAAAAAGATGGACCGAAACAGCCTGAAACTGTATTTTTAAATAGAATGTAATAGAGAGTAATAAAAAAATATGCACCTAAATGTTATGTATTATACCTTTAAGTATTTCGAAATAATCTGTCATTTGCATATCCGTAGGTAATAGCCTACTATTGAAGATAAATCAAATTGTACTGCAACTTTCTATACAGTTTCAGTTTTAATATTAACAAATTCATAATTTTACTTACAGTGCGTTCACGTAGAAGTTCTTTAAACTTTTATAGCTTAAAGATTTCAAGTGTACAAAATATAAATAATTTAACACACACATATTTAACTTATAATTTGCTATTAATTTCCACATTAACTTCTACTTATTTGATACTATTCAAAATTGCAGAAAATATCCAACATTCAATCTCAAGATGATTATATCGATGAATACACTTTACATTCAAGAGATTCTCTTTGATATGAAATTTTTCTCAGTCAGTAAATAAATGGATATAATGAAATCATATTAGATTATTATAATGTAATATTTTCCTGGAAAGTTGTAAGAAAGGGTTAGTTTTAAAGCTTCTTAATTTGTTTCGACAAAATATATACGATTAATATTTCTAGGGAATACATAAGGAATACTTCTGATAGTAGGTACCATTGAACATTGTTAAGAAATTCTGATTTTACTTTGGTACCTCAAATAGAATTTTATATATCTTAACATTCATTATGAGCAGCTATTTAAAATATTATATAACTGCTAGTTTCAATTTACTAATAGATAAATTGTAAATTAATTTTTTTCAAGAAGTACCTTGTATTTTCTGTGTACTGAATTCAAAGATAGCCTCAAAACTTGCATGTCACTCACAGAATTTTTAAGATTTTAGTTAAAATTTTTAAAGGCTGGAAATCCATTTTACTCCATAGTAACTATTATAATGAAAGTATCATCTCAAATGATATGTAATTTATCAGTAGTAATACTTTTAAATATTACAAAAGAAAACAAACAATAGCATAACTGAATATGATTTTCAGCTTGTATATGAAGCCAACTCATGGATGGATTCACTTTATTTAACTTCGTTAAAATGGCTGTGTTCCTTGTATGTTTCCTGCATAAGTGTACAGCAATAATCAGCGAGCATATTGGGTTTCCACCTCTCTTCGTAATGTTTTTCAATTTCTGTAATGTTTTGGTGAAAACGTTCACCGTGTTCGTTACTAAGATGCCCAAGAAATGGAAGGAAAAAAGTCTAATTTTGAACGCAAGAATTAAAATTTTAGAGACATATTACATTTAAGATTTCTGAATGATTCTACAGAATTTTCAATAACTGTCTATAATTTTCTGATTTATTATTGCCAAACACTTTGACACAGAATTTTTTTAAAGTCAGTCAAGCTTATAATTCCAAAGTTCTGTCAAACTGCTCATCTCGCATTTGCTCCCTAATTTCAAATGTAACAAATATTGGCCTACTCTCTTTTACTTTACTTTCAGTGACCAGTGCAGTAACCTTATAAATCAAGTAGCTGAAACCTTCTGTATCTTCATCCAATACTTTCACAATGTTTTTGATAAGCTCTTGTTTCATGTGAAATGGAAGAAAAATCATTTCGAGCTTTCAATCATTGGGTTACATAAAACATTATTTTCCTTGTCGCTAGTACAAATTTTGTTCGAGGAGGCAAATTCTTAATATTATAGTCTTTAGATCTAGCACGACTGTCTCCTTCACGAAGGAAGCAACAGTCTTTAGTATATCCAATCTGTGAGTCTATAAAAATCCCAATCATTTAGAAATCTGCACACATTTACCACATGCGCTCATTATAATGCATCTTTTCTAAGGGCAGCTTTATGTAGTATTGATGGATACATGTTTTCATTATTGAGAAACAGTTTTTAAACTTAATTTTGAATATACTATGATGAGCATCCATTCTTCTGGAATATATGTTATTGAATTATACACTTTTATGCCTCTTTGTTTGTTAGGTTAGGATATAGGCCCGATTATATAATGTGTTTTGTTTGTGACATTTTCATATTAATCTGTGTTCTTTCGGAGATTGGTTGGATCTAATCATAGGTGAGGGGGGTGAAACCTACAAAGTAGGACTTGTTTTATACAGCACGTACGGTCAAAAGACCCGTGCACTGGATTTAAGAGAAAATTCTGATAGTGTAGCGCATCTTTGTGTATGCACTACACTGATATTTTAGCGTCTTTATTTAATTAATTTTATTCCACATATAAAGTATATATATGCTTTCACGTGTTAATTAACTAGGTTAACTGATTGAATAGTTTCAGCCGGTGGGCTATCATCAGAACAGCGCCTTTTGTTTGTGTATCTGTGGAGGTGTGTTTGTGAGTCAAAAAGTTTGTGCTCTTAAATTAAGTTGTGTATTGAGGATTTGAATGCGGGTGTGTTTTTGTGTGCCTGCGGTATATTTCGTATTGTGATAGTGTGTTTAGTTTCTGGTTTTTCGGTTGGAGATGTAGAATTTCCATGTCTGTGTTTATGTTGTTGTAGGTGTGGTTGACGTTTGTGATGTGTTTTGCGTATGTGGAAGTGTTTTGTGATTTGGTTATGGCTGTGATGTGTTCTTCGTAACGTGTTTGAAATGATCTGCCTGTCTGTCCCATGTAGATGTTGTTGCAGGTATTGCATTTGAGTTTCTATAAATCTGTGTGGTTGTATTTGTTTGTGTTGTTTGTGTTGAGATGCTTTTGTAGAGTGTTTTGTGTTCTGTATGCGATGTTGTAATTTAATTTCTTGAATGAAGATGCAATTTTGTGTGTCTTTTTGATTTCGTATGTTAGTGTGATATATTTTTTGTGTTCATGTTTTGTGTTGTATTCCTATGTTTTTTGTAATTCTGTTTTGTCTTTTTTATTATGTTGTCTATTATGTTATGGTTGTATCCGTTTTCTTGTGCTATGTATTTGATGGTGTTTAACTCTTCTTTGTAATCTTGTAGTTTCATTTTTATGTTTTATTTTTTAGCCTCGATTCTAACAATTATTCTGCTATGGATTTTGAAAGCTCTAGATCACGCACTAGGTCACTGAATTCCTCTTGTTTTATAAGGTGAGGTGTATTTTGGCTTAAGTCTTCGAATTCAGACCCAGAACTTGAATAAAAAACTGATTATAATTTTTTAACATTTTGTTCCTCTAATTTACACGTTTCGGATGGAAGAGGATTAGGTAGAAATGTGCTGATGGAGTATTCGGATACACAATGTTCTTTTTATATTTTCCATTTTTGGTCTTCAATTTGTTCATGAAAAAGTAATGATCGTTCTGCTGGTAGTAGGTTCCGTCCAAACCATAAAAACGGCAAAATATGACATTTTTTATTTGTTCTTTAACTATTCTCTAAGACAAGATTCACAAATTATGCAATAGGAATGAGGAGTCCATTTTTCTTTTTGTGTCATATCGTGTATCCAAAATGTAGCGCGTAAGCCCTTTTCATTATAAGTATTAAAATATGTCTGATTTCATTGTATACTTCCCGCAAATATTATCAAGCATTTCCAGAGGAATTCACCCACTGACGAAACATTTTCAAATCACTCACAATTTATAGCTCAATGAATTACCATACCATCCTACATTAACTGTACATACAAATTATTAAACTACGACTGATAATATTATGCACTTCTTCACAGAATCAAACTCCCAACGCAATTTTTTTTTACTGAAGTAAATTCGACGCAGAATTTCCTATTCATACAACAGGCAACTGCAGAAATGTAAAACTTATAAATTAGTTCAAAAGCGCTCCCAGTTCAGTGCAATTCAGAGTGTAATTCGGCACGTCTTATGACCCCTAAACTTGCCATTTTAATAAACTCAGACGTACTGCACCTAAGACCTTTCGTCCACATTATTTTCGTCTTTTAAAAATTTGGTCTATGTAGTTTTCGTCCATTAAAAATGTGGCCTTTATACTGGATACTTCTTGTCCACATGCAATCCACGTATGAAAGAGTTCTTAAATACATATTATTTACTGCTCGGAATATACTTCAATTTCAGTTAATCATTGTTTATCTTCATTAATCATTGTTCATCTTCATTTGCTTCATCATGTTGTGGATTCAATGTCATTTTAAATGGTAACAAAAAGATTGAACATATTTTTAAATTTCGCCGTTTTGTTTGTACTGGTAGCAATTTTGAAACTATTTATTTATTGCGTTGCTAGTTTATTAAAATGCTCTAATTACACTGGTCAACAATTTAAACTTTTTTTTGTTAAAAGGCAGAGAATATGTGATTCTTATAGCATTTTTCGTGATGATTTCAGATCTGTTTTCAAAATTTTTCTATCAACCAGGGTTTTTCAGCAATTGTATGAAATGTACTTCAAATTTTTCTAGTACTGATGCCTTGTAACATTTTACCTAAAATCATATTTATTCACCTAAAATGTGTGTGAATGCATTTTAGGCTATATTTCGCTTGAGAAACATCTCTTTTGAGTGTCCAGCAGTTGTCTGACATAAAATTTGTGCTCCATTTTTCCTGGTAGCGCCTTTTCATTAAAAAAAAATCCTGATGGAAATGCTCCCCATGTTCGTCGCTCACTACTGTTTGAGGAGAGAAAAGTAGATAAGAATCCCAGAAGTTATTTAAAGAGATACATGACACCCCATCACGTTATAGTTCTGAATCAGCTCGCTGACAAGCTCTCTGTAATCTTCTGATCTGTGGTTCCTAGAAAGTAACAGTCTTTTGAATGATTCTTAGATTCCCTGCATACCATTGGAACTGGAAAAGGCATATGACGGGTTCCTTTTAGCCAATCAGTTAAGCTAATAGAATTACATGGAACACAACAGATTTCAAGGCTCAGTTCTTGTCCTCGTGTATTTTGCAATCAAAAGAACATTCGTAAGCCCTTTTAACTAGTAGAGTAAACTTCACCTGTGTGCTTTCAAAGTTATTACAAATTGTTTGTGATTTACACAGTATTTCGAGGTATGTTTCTCTTTATAAGATACTTTTACCACACTAAAAATTAGGATAAAGAAAATATGGCTTATGAAACTTGTTTCATGATTGTAGGTTCCAACTCAACTGAGAATTAATACTAACTCTCGCAGTGTTATGAGGAATAAAATTTATTTTTATGAATTCTGACTTCACTCTCAACAGTGATCTATAGTTATAGGTCAATTGTTAAAGCAATAAAATGAAATATTTGAAATATTTTCTTTCAATTAGCAATGAAAATAAACCAATTTTTCTAAAATTATAGAAAAAAATGGCGGATGGTAGAAAAATTCTGACTTCATTTTTGGAATCCGCAGATGACATTACATAAGAAACTAGCAGAAATTATACATTTAACAAACTCATTCTTGACCAGTGTTATTGGATGCTTATATCCTACATTGTTGTTCCTTATTTGTGCCGTTATGTTTTCTCTTTCTTGCTGAAGATCTTCAAGTGTAACGGTAACTAAAAACCGCCTTCCCTACGTATTATAATAAAGAATAAAATAATCTTTTGCCAACTAATCATAAGAAGAGTCTTTTCTTTTAATCGGTTGTTTAACGACATTGTATTGACTACTACTAGCGGTAAGCTAGCGCCGCGTCGATGGAATTAGCGAAAGTGAAGTAAATTATTAGTCAATATCAGTTCAAGAAATCACAATGAAATTATCTGGCATAGCCGTACGCGGAGAAAATCAGAGAAAACAACCAGATAATGAGCTCAAACGGGATTTGAACCTGTGGCAAAACTCAACCTTGGTTTATTAGTCCAAATTGTTATCTCTGAGCAACGCCGTTGACCAAGAGAGAATTACTCGTAGTGGCACCAGGAACAAGGCGAAGGAGTCGTCAGTAAATCTGGAAATGTTACGTTACAGCCTCACTTCATGATTGGATTATGGAGAAGAAATGTAAATATTGGAAAGAAGTTAAATACGATTTTGGAGAAAAATGAACACAAAAATATACTTTGTTGAGTTCTACTTTCAAGTTCTAAGGAATAAATTATAAAAATATGTACTTCTATCTTGAACTCATAGTGATTAAGAATTAGGAATAGGTCATGATGATTTTATTTAAATAATGGGCAAAGAGTATCACATCACATTATTGTACATGTTTATTGTATTCAGGACCCTTGTGGTCACTCAGAATTCTTTGAGCTGATGTCTATAACTTAGAAATTTATTATAAAGATGTTACGAGTAGATGAACTAAAATTAAGGTTTAGCCTAGATAGATATCAATAAGGTCAAAGAGGTAATATAGACAGTTATAAAGTAAATAACAGAGTGTAACTAAGATTATTATGCGTTACATAGTACAGTAACATGATTGTAGTGAAGTTGTAAATAAATAGGGACTGTAGGAATACGGAGTAGTAAAGAAAATTATTAGGTTTTGTTATGAATAGGAAATAATAGAAGATAGGATTAGAAGATAGGCAGGGTTAGATAGTAAATGTATAAATATAGTAAGTAACAAGTATAATGAATGAACATGGAGTACAAAGTGGACGACAGATGAACAATGTAATGATGAATATCCGTTGGTCTTAAACGTATGGAAGTGTAAAGTTGTAAATAGTGTAAGAATGGGACTGCTAGCCCGAATACAGAAATGTGAAGGGCCAGCAGGACCGGAGAGAGATTAGTGTGAGAATAAACCATATCATATCATGTCATGTCATGTCATATATCATATCATATCATATCATATCATATCATATCATATCATATCATATCATATCATATCATATCATATCATATCATATCATATCATATCTTGAACATCAAAATTACACATTATTTCTGTAAAAAAATCTGTTCCGCTCCTATCGGAATTGAGAAACTCCCTTCCATTTTAACATGAAATAATCCACATCCATCTCTAACTCTTTGACTTATAGCTCAAAACATTTTTGGCTAGCGTGTGGTAATAATATATTATGATATAGGCTAATTTATTACAATTGAGAATTATTTACATGAAACGAGTATTTTGCAACTTACAGTAAAATGAATTTTTTTAAGTTCTATGTAATTATATGATTACTTATTCTTCCATGTTTCATTTATGAAACAAAGTATTTTAAATACTACAACATTAAGGGCTCAACATTTAATATAAATAAAGTGAGATCTCACTACAACTAACGAGAATTTCTGTGGCTTTTTATACAATGTGTCCCGCGCCGTGGCGTCGTGGTCTAAGGCATCCTGACTAGGACTGGCGTTGCGGAATGCACGCTGGTTTGAGTCCTCATGGGGGAAGAAATTTTCTCATGAGATTTCGGCCAGTGTATGGGACCGGTGCCCACCCAGCATCGTGATGCACTTGGGGAGCTACGATAGGTAGCGAAATCCGATTGCGAATGCCAGCTATAACTACTGGGGGGATCATTGTGTTAATCACACGATACCTCCATTCTGGTTGGATGATCGTCCACCTCTGCTTCGGCATGTGGACGTGAGGCCAGCAGCCTGTTGGTCGATCTAAGTCCTTCACGGGCTGTAGTGCCACGGATTTTATACAATGAAATTTTATTTGTGTATTTTTAAAGTTGAGTTTCCATTTCACATTTGCCTACATGACTTTTCTGTCATTGATCTATTTTCAAGCCTTACGCAAGCGATATTGCAAAGAAGTTTATTTATGCTGTTCGAAGATCAATGTTTTATTATTATTTGAGAGTTAAGGAATAGCTCTGCTCTCTGTTGAAAACATGTGACTGCCAAATGTCATACAGTTTTATTAGACATTCATTATTGGTAATTCATTTATTTCGTACCTTCTAAAATGTAGACACTTATAAAACTGCACATTTTGACTGATAACTGTGTCTAATATCCATTTTATTTACCATCATTATCGTCATTTCTTTGAATTTATTAATTTTCCATCATCACTAATATATCCTGATACCAATTGTATTATTGGTTTTTCCATGTCTCTCATTTTTTCTTATAATAGAATTTTATTGACCTGAATTTATCCTTTCTATGCGTTTGCGTAATTACATCACATTTTATAGTTTTAGAATGTTGTCATTTTCGTTATTGTTTCTATATTAACTTACAGCAAATTTTTGAAAACTTAATTTCTGAGGAGTGTATTTTGTTTATTATCTTTTTTCTTTATTTCTTTTTCTTGAAACATCAATACCAGCATCTTCAGTAACGTATTTTTTATAGCAATTGTCCTATTTTAAAGCAAGTTCCTTTCCGTGGTAGGGTAAAGTTGCCTAATTCCGTGATACTCATAATTCCGTGATACGTTTTTTTCATTGAATGCCACGGGGTTGGGTATTTTGCTAGGAAGCTCACCGATGTCTCAAAAGTAGGCGAAAGATGCACTCTTTCGAGACAGTTGTCTGGCGCTATGGTGAAACGGCAAAGTTTTGACTGACATTCAATTTTTAAAACGTATCACGGGATTAGGGGTATCACGGAAATAGGCAACTTTACCCTAGTATAAAAAAGTATCACTAGAACGTGTTCAAGGCTGGACAAGAAAAGGGAGCGGTGGTAAATTGCACTGGAATTAAATCTTCCTCTATGTAAACTGTACTGATTTTACATGTGGAAAATTGCACTGGATGTTTTAAATTGCACTTCTTCTCATTTCATTAAGTTTAGTCCAACATTTTTTCCCGATCTGTACACTCTCGACAATCGATACGTCGCCTTGCTTGAATTTGCCATTTCTATCAAATGTGAGAAAAACTTTAACAAAAAATTTGAGCTTTCTACAGTAATTTCAGATTTTGAAATAGCTATTCATGTTGCAGTGGAAAACGTGTGGGCAAATGCTGAAAATTTTCTGTGCAGATTTCATTTAACCAATTCCTGGTGAAAAAAGTTCAGGGGTTAGGTCCGGTATGTGAATGCAAAATCAAAGATTCTATCACTGAATATTGGTTACACTATATATTAGGGCTGCTTTACTTACAGCGGATGAAGTAGGAGATGCGTTTGTACATGATCTGATTTCATACAACCTGAAACCGAGTCTGTAATACAATTTTGTTCTTATTCAGTTGACAATTGTATTGATGATGATGCGCCATTTCCACCGAATATGTGGCGAGCACAGTCTGCGGACACAGGTCGGACAACGAATGGGTGCGAATCTTTCCATTCGCATTCCAACTCTTCTAATTATTCTTCTCATCCCTCTATACATATTTTTGTGGACCAGTTAATCAGTCTTCAGACAGAAATTTACGTAAAGATCAATAGCATCAATACACCACATAGAGGGAAAAATTCGCACATTAAGAAGAAACAAATTTACGTCGTAAGACAAATTTCTGATTACCAGAACGGAAAAATTGATCGATTCAGATTCATAAAAAGAATACATGTTATAGCTTTGCCAAAATACAGTACAGTATTAGTGTTGAATATGTGTTTGATAATCGACACGCATAAAGTGCAGTATTAATGTTGAACAAGTGTTTCATAATCAGCACGCATAATAAACTGAAGTGTTTGCACAGTCTATGCAACAAATATCAGCTCATAGCTTCAGTGCAGTCTGTATCTTGTACTCCTCGGTCATCCAGTGCAGTTTACATGGTAAGTGATTAGCCGCCCTGTTTCTTTGCAGTGGAGTTTACTATTTTCCAGTGCAAATTAACATCTCCCAGGAAAGCTTCACATAATCTTACATAATTTATTATGTCAAAGTTGAAAATAAAATTTCAATGGCTTAGGTAAACTGAAGATTCTTTCTTTTGTTTGGAAGTTGAAAACCATATGCTGTCCTAGGATTAACAGGATAAAATGCGAGAAAAATCATTCCTCACTATCTGTTTGTGAGTTGTAAATTCTATAAGGTCTGATGAAGACCACACATCGACCTTTTGGAACAGAAGCCGTCAAATGGTACTCTTATGAGTGTGGCGTCAGTAAGAAGTACAGAAGCACGAGTACTTGTTGTGAATTAAATTAATAGGAAGTTTGAAGATTATTTTAATACAAAGTGAAGGAAAAGTGAGGGTAGACTGACACGGAGGAACAAAGTTGGTGGCATTGAAACGTGTTGGTTGCGAGACAGCTGAATGACAGCGGCCACGTCTATGGGGACAGCTCGCCCGGCATTATTCAATGCACCACAGTGAACCGTCCGGGAATCAAACCCTTGGCATATATGGTACATCCCTCATTACAAATTTACCTGTACATTACAGTGTTTTGCTCTATGATTTCAAAATGCAACTGTTAAGTTAGGCCACTTTGTCAGGACGATGAAAATTCAGCCGCGATAGACGCCTGGTAAATTCCATTTAATTTAGTTTACCTCAACACATGGGGCCATTGTAACGCTGCTATGGCTTTGTTCTCTATTCATTAAACCCTTCGGATCTGCCATGTTCCTTTTCTATTATGAAGATGTATACCAAACACATGCTGAACTTCATAGAGACCCGATTTATCTTCATAATATAACGTTGCAATGAAGATGGAAGAACACATGTTAAAATGTATGTTCTCTAGTAGAAGATATTGCATACGTGGTCTGTTTTAATAATAGACTTCGTTGAATCAAAATGTCACTAAGATATCAAACGTGATTTCCATTGTTCTCTCTACAATCTTCTCAAATTAATGTATATAATTTTGTCTAAGTTCTTAAAACCTCATGGATTAAGTGTTGCATTATCTACAGCAAAACCACCTCATACTCATTGTACTAAATCAATGCCTAGTAATAATAATAGCAATGCAAGGTCCAGGGCTTGGAATGACAAAATAACAAACAAGAGAGGGGAAATGCTCGAAGAATTTATAATAAGCAACAATCTTCATATTATAAACAACAACAAAGAAATCACAACTTTCGAGTCACCTACAGGGTCCAGCAACGTGGATTTAACAGTAACAAATAACAATATACTTAAACTTATAAATAACTGGAGTTGCGTAAACGAGGAAAACTGTTCTGACCACAGGACGATTACATTCAGCATAGAATACAGAAACGACCAAGTCAAATCGTATAACTTCCTTGGGACACGATACGTAGTCCAGGCAGATAATTACAAGGAATTTAATAACAACTTTACAGAAGAGGTTAAAGTGAAATTTGGAGTACAGAATGCAAGCAACGAGATGAGGAAGCTGGATGAAATTCTCCAAGACATAGGATCTGTCGAAACGGATATTGAGATACTGGTAGAAAAATTTGAAGGAGCTATAACTGCAGCATGTAACAAATCTTTTAGGATCTGCAAACCTGCAACTAAAGTAAAGGACCATAAACCAGTTCCATGGTGGTCACAGGAGTTGACGATCATGAGGAAGAAGACCACAGCTATGAGAAGAAGATATGTATGTATTTATTTACACTGCAAGTGGGCAAGCACCCGGTGGCAGTGATATATACAATATTAACAATACACAGTTAAAATGATAAGCAATACACAATAAAATTTACAATACATAATACAATTTACAACACATATACAATTTTATACACAATACAATAAGAATACACAATACAATTTAACACAATAATAATAAAACATAAAATAAAACACTTACTTTTACAACACAACCTACATAATTATGTATAGGTCCTACATAAGTTTCAATAGTCTTTCACTTTACTCTCATCTCATTTCCTGTAGTGGCACTATGACGCATTTCACTGACACTTTAGCACACATTTCACTGACACTCTGTAACACATTTCACTGACACTATAGAACACATTTCATTGACGCTATAAATTATCACTGATCGGAACTGTTCCCTGCACTGTAAAACCATAACTTCACTGACTCACCTCGTTTCACTGATACAACAGTTCGAATAAGTCAAATAATTGCATTCTTATGCATACTTATAAACAGAACTACATTTAAACTAAACATTTCTAGTCTAAGGCCCTCTTACACGCTATTTTTAAATAATTTACAATTCAAACCAAGGAAGTAAACTCGTAAGGCTAGATAAATACATGTCACCTTAAAAAAATTAAATGTTGAATGTCACCTTAATTTTAATTTTCACTTTATACACAACTCTTTAAATTATTTTTGAATCTCCTTAAGGAAGGACAGCCCTCAAAGACCGCTGCAGGTAGGTCATTCCAATCATATCAGAAAGTTAAAAGCAATGAAAACGAGAGGGAACCGCGGAAGCAACAGTACATCCAAGAGAAGAGAAGATATGAATCATCATTTAAAAGAGCCAAGTATGAGTCCTGGAGACAATATTGCAACGTTACCACGTCAGCCAATCCTTGGAACGCAGTCTACAGGCTTGCGTCTGGGAAGATGCCACAAAACTGCACCCTATCGACCATAAGGAAACCCGATGGTCAGTACACCAGAGACTTGGCTGAGACTCTGAACTTCATGATGGAATCATTTGCGCCGGTTGATGAAGAAAAAGAGGACAATGAATATCACAGACAAATTAGACATGAAGTAACGAAAGAACTAGATACACAGGATGACACTCCATTTGCAAGAGAAGAAGTAGAATCAGTATTAGAAAATATGGACACAAACAAAGCTCCAGGTGATAATGGAATCACGGCAGAGATCCTTCGCCTAATGTTCAGACTAGTGCCGAGACTCACCACAGCTATATATAACGGGTGTCTAAGGAGAAGCTGTTTCCCCAGTGGATGGAAACATGCAACAATTGTACCGATAATTAAACCGGGCAAAGAAAACTGTGACGATGTAAGTAAATATAGGCCTATCAGCCTACTCAACGTAGCAGCCAAGGTGTTAGAGAAGCTTCTAATACAACGGATAATGCATCGCATACATAAGAATAATCTTATGAATAACAATCAATTTGGATTCACACCACAAACCAGCACCGTTAATGCCGCGATGTACCTGAAAGAATTAATCCTAGAAACCCTAACCCAAGGTCAGATGGCTGTCCTTATCAGCCTAGATGTCAAAGGAGCATTTGACGCCGCATGGTGGCCCAGCATTCTGACTTCATTAAGAGACTTCAAATGCCCAAGGAATCTCTACGATCTTTCCAGAAGCTACTTCAGTGAAAGGAGCGCTACAATATCAGCAAGCTGTCTATCCATAAACAGAACTATCAGCAAAGGTTGTCCACAAGGTTGCTGCAGCGGACCGGGCTTCTGGAACATACAATATAATTCACTTCTGAATCTGAAATATAATAAGAACACAAAGGTTATTGCGTTTGCGGACGATGTAATGTTGGTTATTAAAGGAAGCTGCGCTCTAGAACTAGAAAATTACGCCAATATCGAACTCCAGAAAGTATCAAGCTGGGCTCGAGAAAACAAAATCACCTTCAATGAGCAGAAATCAAAACTGCTAGTAATATCGAAAAGAAGACCAGTGATTGAACGAGATCTCAAGATATACCTCAACAATAAACAGTTACAGCATACAGAAAGCTTAAAGTACTTGGGCATAATTTTTGACAAAAAATTTAACTTCACACAGCATATAGAATACGTCAGCCAAAAATGCATTAACCTTATTCACGCACTATCCAAATCTGCTAAAATAAACTGGGGCTTAAATAGTGATGTTATGAGAATAATATACAAAAGAGCCATACTGCCGATTTTGACATATGGGGCACCAGTGTGGGTTGAAGCCATCAACAGAAGACACAACAAACTGAAACTACAAAGAGTCCAGAGACTTATAAATATAAAAATAGCAAAGGCCTTTCGAACCACGTCATCCGAAGCACTATGCATCCTAACAAAAAACATACCCATAGGTATAGAAATTAAGAAGCTGGCGACAGCATATGAAAGCACGAAAAGGATCCAGGAGGGAATTAAAATTGACACAGTAGAGCATTACACAACATGGCCGCAACCAGCAGATAAAATCCTGATTAAAGAAAAATCAAGTGATCAAACTTACAAAGTAGATATCTACACCGATGGCAGCAAGGGAGACTCGGGAGTTGGCTCAGGTGTCGCCATATTCCTTGATCAAGAATTAGTCCATGAGCTGCAATATAAACTCCACAGGCGGTGCTCGAACAACCAAGCGGAACAGTACGCCATTCTCAAAGCACTAGAACAACTCGAAATACTCCAACAACTAAACGATGTTCGAAAATCAGCAGCCATTCATACCGACAGCAGAATCACACTCGATTCGTTACGAAATTTCAATAACCATCACCACTTGATAGAACATATTAGAAAACAGATAAGAAAGCTGGAAACATTAAACTGGACTATTCACTTCGCATGGGTCAAGGCGCACGTTGGACTTGCGGGGAACGAGCTGGCCGACCACTTGGCAAAGCAGGCAGCACGTAACAACGAGATACCAGTGAGCTTCGACAGGATACCAGTCAGCGACATCATGCGGGAACTTCAAGAATAAAGTGTGGTTAAGTGGGAAAGTGAGTGGCAAAACACGAAAAATGGTGCAGTGACAAAATCGTTTTTCCCCAGTGTAAAAGAGAGGTTACGCGTTAACATTCCACTCAATGGAAAGGTCACAACTTTTCTAACTGGACATGGAAAAACCGGTGCTTACTTATACAGATTCAAGCTGAGGGACAACCCGTCGTGTACGTGTGGAGCAGAGGAATCTGTTCCTCTGCTCCACACGTACACGACGTCGACCACCTCCTTTTCGAGTGCCCGAAATTGGACAAAGAAAGACTAGCGTTCCAGCGGGAAATGTTAAGGAAAACTGGCAAGTGGACTTTCACAAAGCTTAAAATAATGCAAGAACATGCGCATACATTCACAAACTATGTCAATGTTATAAATTTAGACGAGTAAACGTAGGATAATTTAATCTAGGATAGATAAGAGTAGGCAATAGATATAATGAAAGACTCAAATTTTCACAACAGAATAACAGACCTATATACGCTTAGAGAGTGACAGAAACGAGACATAATGTGTTATATTGTAAACATACAGGTAGCAAGGCATGTAGTATTACCTTTATTGTAATGGGACATGCCGTTCAACTAATATTTAAAAAATACATACATACATACATACATACATACATACATACATACATACATACATACATACATACATACATACATACATACATACATACATACATACGTACAGACATACAAGCCCGGTTCTATGAAATTCATATCTGTACTCCGAAATGAATCTAGGTTTATTATCAACATTTAGAAGTGCCCTTACGAAATTCAAGTCCCGAGCCATAGCGTTGTCGCCAGTTGTTTCGAATCCTCAAGAGAAAATGAATTTTCTCATGAAATGTCGGCCAGTGTATGGGACCAGTGTATGATGTTGATGCTGGGAGGACAGCTGTCCTATACTTTGTCAAAATTTCATGAGAAAATATCTTTCCTCATGAGGACTCGAGCAGCCCTCATACTCTTGACCTAGTCTTTATACCATATAGCTATGGCGAGGATAGAAGGCGCAGAACTATTGTTTTGAATTGTACATACCTGCAAATTACGAAATAATGGTAATTTCAGCAGAAAGCGCTATAACAAATAAATAATCTAGACAATTATATGCAAACTGGATATTATATTATTTTAATCGGTAATTTGACAACTATGTATTAACTGCTTGGTTACCTATCGTCGACGGATTTAATGATTTCGAGATGGTAATGTGTTGAGATGGGTCAGAGAATTCTCAAAGAAATTACCAGACATTCTCCTTACAGTTGAGGAAAATTATGAAACACATCGAACTACGTAATTAGCTCAAGTGCCCTTCGAAACCAGCGTCCAGCGCAGTCGCGAAGCATGGGTCCTGCCCACTCCGATGTTGCAGTAGTTAATGTTTGTCACACGTACATTAAGAAATGTCATACCATAATTATTTAACAAAGTACAAACTAAATTTACTTTGTTCTTTGTCAATGTGTCAGAGAGTCATCATCATTTGAGTCCTCTAAAGTCATATCACACAATATCCAAAGAAAATATATTTATTCTTTTTTATTTATTTGACATAAACCGGTCATTAATATTTAAAATAAATTACTGCCAAATGGTAATTAGTGGAATGTAAGTTTTTGCTTAATTGCCAAAAAAAAGTTTTTGCTTATTGGGCAAAAAAAAAAATAAACTTTTGGATTCTGTAAATTATGATTCTAGAGGACACATTTTCATTATCCTCTTTGTCATCATCGTCATCACCATCATCATCATCATCATCATCATCATCTTCTTCTTCATTTACAGATTAGGTCATTAGACCTGTTCCAACTCCAGTCTATCGTTTGCTAGACCTTTTGATTTGTAGGCCTATTGTAATATTTGCTTAGTGTATCTTCCTTCATTTGTTCTATGTGATCTTTTGATTTGTAAGCCTATCGTAATATTTACTTAGGATTATCTTCCTTTATTCATTCTATATGATCTTGATTTGTAGGCCTATTGTAATATTTACTTAGGGTATCTTCCTTTATTCATTTTATATGATCTCTTGATTTGTAGGTCTATAGTAATATTTACTTAGGATATCTTCATTCATTCTATGTGATCTTTTGATTTGTAGGCCTTATCGCGATATTTACTTAGGATTCTTCTTTCATTCATTCTATAAGATCTCTTGAGTTGTAGGCCTAATCGCAATATTTACTTAGGATATCTTCCTTTATTCATTCTATGTGATCTTATGATTTGTAGGCCTAATCGTAATATTTATTTAGGATAGCTTCCTTAAATAATTCTATGCGATCTTTCTAGTTTTATTTGGTAGGTTTCAATTTCGTCTGTTATTGAAAATATTTCAAAGTCTTGTATATTTTATATGTTTCCAAATCTGTATTCCCTTGTACAGACTTTAACAGGACCTAAAAATGACATTTCTGTTGCTGTTATGTTACTATATATTGCTTTTTCTGTATCAAGGATTCAGAACCGTAGAGTAATACTGGAACTGCCAATGATTTATGGAATTTAAATTGTCTCTTTTGTTCCTTTCTTATTTCGTAATAGTTTTTACGTTTCACATATTCCTTTAAATTTTTCTATTTAATTCATTACATTACTGTCATAATCAAATGAGATGTCACATCATAGGTAATTAATATGATTCGCTTGTCCTATGATTTTTTAATTGCTATTTTAGATCGAATTTGTTGATTACCTTGGAATGTCATAACGTTGCTTCTATCAAAGGATATTTTAAAATTTTATTATTGATATATTTTATGTACCGGTAATTTAAAAATATTCCTTTGCAGTTCGTCTTCTACTTGTTATCATTATCTAATCATTAGCAAATAGTAGTGTTTTCAAGTAATTTGTATTACCCAATTTTATTTCTTTATTTGTTTCTTCATTCCATTTCTTTTATTTAATTCATGTACGGAGTAAACAAAATTGGAGCGAGACTACAACCTTGTTTGACTCCTTCGTTACCATAAATTTGATTTTTACTCGTTTTATTTTCAATTTTTATGTCAAGTTTTGTGTTCTTATATAGGTGTAAAATTTTAATGGCTTCCATTAAGTGTCTCGGGATTCCATTTTCTTCTAAAATTGTCCAGAGTTTTAATTCTGTATAATTTATCAAATGCTTAACATAATCAATTAATACTATGTGTGTTTCTTTGTTATATTCTCGTCTTTTAATTAGGCCTACAAATTAATTCCTTTAACGCAAATTTATTGTCCATACTTGATCGTCTTGTTCCGAATTCGCTCTGTTCTTCTGTTAAAATAACTTCTGCCATTTGTTTTAGCGTAACTGCTAAAAAGTTTGAGTATATTTTATATTATGAATTTATGAAATATTTTATATCCAGCAGATAAAATGCTAATTCCTCTGCAATTTGTTGCAGTCTTTGCGGTTTCCCTCTTTAAAAATATAGTATGTTATAGTTGTTGACCAGTAATCTGGTATTGCTGCTAGCTTGCAGCATAAACTTAAAAAATGTAAAAATCTAAGCTTGAAAAGAGCCTATCTCTCCATATTTTATTAATTCTTCATTAATGTCATCTATCCCAGCTGCCTTTATGTTTTCTTTCCAATATTTCTTAAAAATCTTCTAGAATTCTCATTTATTCCTCCTATCTACCCAGCTACCTTTACTTTTTTCCCCCCCAATATTTCTTATTAATCTTCTAGAGTCCCCATACTTATTCCTCTCCCAACCTTATATATATATATATATATATATATATATATATATATATATATATTCTCCCCTATTATAATGTTTTGATTATTCATAACATTCTAAAAAGTTCTTTCCATTATTTTTCAACAAACATATTAATTGCTAAACTTCCTTTTCTATGCTAATTCCTCTGCAATTTGTTGCAGTCTTTGCGGTTTCCTTCTTTAAAAATATAGTATACTATAGCTGTTGACTAGTGTCTGGTATTGCTGCTCGCTTGCAGCATAAATTTAAAAATGTAAAAATCTAAGCTTAAAAAAAGCCCATTTCTCCATATTTTATTAATTCTTCATTAATGTCATCTATCCTAGCTACCTTTTTGTTTTATTTCCAATATTTCTCATAAATCTTCTAGAATTCTCATCTATTCCTCCTACCTATTCAGCTACCTTTATGTTTTCTTTCCAATATTTCTTATAAATCTTCTAGAATTCTCATCTATTCCTCCTACCTACCCAGCTACCTTTACGTTTTCTTTCCAACATTTCTTATAAATCTTCTAGAGTTCCCATACCTATTCCTCTTCCACCCTTATATATATATTCTCCCCTATTATAATGTTTTGATTATACCATAACATTTTATAAAGTCCTTTCCATTATTTTTCAACAATCGTATTAATTGCTAAACTTTCTTTTCTTGTTCATTTATATGTTACATTACTTTGTAGTCTATGCAATTTCTTTGCTGGCCATGTATGGCATACTTCATATTCTAATCTGCTTATGTATCTGTCCCAACTGATGCTATGTGCTCTCTGACATTCTTGTTTGAGAGTTGAACACTTATTATTTGAATGTCCAATACAAGAAAGCAAGAGATTCAGTCTAGAAATCCATCTTGGCATGTGCAATGTAACATTCACTCCACCAATAACAAAAGTATTCGTAAAACAATGTTGCTTGAAAGGTTTTCACACATTTGAAGGGTACACGGGAATAACGAACAATGTCCATCAAAAATCGAAATTGAGTTAATAGTGCCATCTGATAGTAGAAGGGGAGTACTTTCATTTGGCTGCATTGGTATTATGTAAGAACGAAAATTGTCCTCAGCATTCTGCGTTAAAGTTTCTGTATACTTTGGAAGAATGAACAATGTCACATCCATCCCAAGAAAGAACGAACAATGTCCATTTTATACACAGAAACTAATGCAGACAGCTTTTACAAACTTGATCTTAGAGTCATAGCACATTGCTGGTTAGTTTTTTTTTTACATATGCCAATACAATCTGTATTATACAATAATATTATTATTAAATGACTGTGTGATGTTTAGCTGTTATTCCATGTGACAATAAATTCCATTAATTTTCATTAGAACTACTTGTGAGCATAATACAAACAGCTGTACTATTCCAGTGTTCAGATGTCTGTGGTAGGGTATTGATTATTTCCTTTATTATACTTTTATGGTACATATTGTAGTGTTTGTGGTTAGTGCAATTTATTTTTATAATGTCTGACGTTAGAGAAAATTAATTATCAGGACCCATTCCATGTTCTGTAAATTCAAGGAAGAGAAAATTTACAGGACGTGTTACAGATGCATAAAAAAATTCGCGCTATGAGTTATATTATGGGAGAAGACTGTAAATATTCTCGTTTTCCGTGTTTTCAGAAAATAAGCCAAAGTGAAAGAAGCGATCTTATTAAACATTTCAATGAATTAGCATCATATGACACTCAAAATGCTCACCTTTCAGGACTAATTTCAGTACTTCCTGTGCAAAGAAGAAGATCCAGAAAAACACAAGCCGAAGCTGATTTTCGTAATTTTTCTTATATATATAAAATGCGAATAAACAAAGATGGGAAAAATACTGATGTTCCCGTTTATAAAGCAATTGCTCTACATGGAGTAACAGGCAGACGTTTAGTCACTTTGAAAACGTCATTGGCTACTACTGGAAAAGCCCATACAGAAACAAGAGTTAAACATGGAAACAGGGCTCACCAAATAAAAAGGAGAGATTTTATCTAAAATTTGTCAGCACATTCAGTCACTTAGAGGTCAGAAAGTCCACTAATCTCGTCACGATAGCCGAAGGTAGTATCTTCCAGAGGACTTGAATATTTCTAAGCTGCTTAAGTTACACTTAGAAAAATTTCTTGCGAACCCTGTGTCTTACGAGCAATACAGAGTAATTTTTGTCACTAAATACAACATTAGCTGACATTTCACACATTAAATCAGAAATTTCCATGAAAAAGATGCAAGTAAATTAGATAATTTTGAGAAGGAGAAACAAAATTTGATTTGAAAGAATGAATTGCACAAGAGAAAAGGACATAAGTTCTATGAAGTAAAACAGGCTGCACGTCTAAAATCCAGGAAGTCAGTATATAAAGAGGCTATCTGCATGGATTTCCAAAAGAATTACCCGTTCCAAACTTTTCAACTATTGAGGGCTATTATCGTCGACAGCTGCCCTTTTATTCTTGTAACATACATACGCTGTCAACAGGAAGACATGTATGACCAAAATATTTAAAGTAAAGGCTCTGAGGAAGTTTGCTCTATGTTATAGCACCACTGTATGAATATTGTACCAAGCAGCGTTGGTGAACTCCGTATCTTCTACGATTCTTGTTCCGGACAAAATAGGAACTTTACGGTATTTAGATTTTGTCATTATGTAGTACATACTAAGAAGAGGTTTGATGCTCAGTGGATCACATTTCCCACTCGAGGTCACTCGTACATGGAATGTGACAAAAACATGGGACTTGTCAATCAGAGAGCAAGGTGTGAAGTATCCGATGACAGAAGGCAAGAGATTGCGAATTCTAGGAGGAAACCAAACCATTCATAAACCGTAAACAGCTACAAGGCAATGTACAAGGAATTACAAATTTTGAAAAATGTTTGTTCTCCAACTGCTAGAGAATATTTCAGTCTTTCTCCCACCAATGACGAGTCACAAGAAGTCAATAACAGTGAATGAGACGATTTTATAGTTCAATCTATTCATTCACAATGGAAAATTCAGTGCAATTAGATTAGTTTGTAGATTTGTTTTTCAATAATTGTTTGGAACAATGAACACTCAAAGATAAAAATATTTATAATGGGTCAACAATATTTATAACCTTTAAAAAGGATACCCTACACGAAAGTAAACATGTGCTACATTGTTTGAAAATATTATGCCTGATTCTATTCCCAACAAATATTCAATTAAATTGTGACATTGTTCGTTCTTCTCGTTTATAAAACGTAGCAAAGTAGACTTTTTGCAGTTTTGCATTGTTGTAATTCATGAAATCAAAACAATATTTTGTCACATATTTGCTTTATAATGGTACATTCTTGTGTGATAAAAAATAACAGTAAGTTAACAATAAACTATACATTTCAAGTCCTCAAACTTTAAATTTAATTCATCTCAAAATTATTCTGAATGGACATTGTTCGTTATTCCCGTGTACCCTTCATTTACCTTTGATATTTTCAAAACTTTCTAGGAAGTAATATTCTTGAATCAAAGTAAGATTGTCCTGTTCAGTTATTCTTGTATTTGTTTATTTGTCATCTATAGCCTTAACAAATTTATACATCATTTTTAAAATTATTATTATTATTATAAGTCTATTATTAATAATAATAATAATAATAATAATAATAATAATAATAATATTATTATTATTATTATTATTAGTGAATCTTCAAGGAATAATAATAATAATAATAATAATAATAATAATAATAATAATAATAATAATATATTATTATCGTTTGGGACCGCCACTGTAGTATAGTGGCTAGATGCTGGATTCATAATCCTGTGCACCCGGGGCTCGATCCCCGGCATATTCCCTATTTATGACGTATGTTAGGCAAGCCCGTGATCCAGGCAAACATAGGAACCTTCTCCGGGAACTTTGGTTCACGTGTGAAATCCCAAAAAATCTGCATAATCATCTCATTTCATCGCGGGTGTAGCGTAGACCAGCCTCCTACGGCACACTCTGGGCAACTACTTTGTCGCCAAATTGGTCTACACAATTGGCTTCATATAGGTGATTGACGAACAGTCAACTGTCCACCATTAGTAAAAAGAAATTCTCGTTTGGCAATTTCACTTTTTTGTTTACATTCAGCTCTTAATTCTGGCGTCTTATTTTGCAAATTATATCTGTGGCAGGCTTCATTTTTTTCTTTTATTACTATAAATCTTCATTCCATATTCTTGGTCCCTTTTATATATTCCATATTTTGTTTCTAATGGTTCAAATACTAATTTGTCGGTGCTATCTTGTATTTTCTCCCATTCTTGGTTTATTCCTTCACTAGTTATGTGCCTGCTAAAATTACATTTAAATTATTAAAATGAATTGCTGCTTCCCTTTCATACAAATATGTAGCTCCGAATCACAGATACTTTTGAAATCGGCCTATTTTTAGTAGAGATCTCTGAAATAAAAATGTTTGATACAAGTAACACAGTATATAGATGAAAATGTAACCTGAAATGAGAAATATACATTGAAAACTAATTTCCTGAGAAAAAGTATTGTAACAAAAATCATCAACGTTATTATTGTTATTATTATTATTATTATTATTATTATTATTATTATTATTATTATTAGTGGTAATAATAATAATAATAATAATAATAATAATAATAATAATAATAATAATAATAGCATCGCTAAATAATATTATCATTAGTGGTAGTTATAATAATATTATATAGTAACAACAACAACAATAATAATAACAATAATAATATCGCTAAATATTCACCGTCCATGTAATTTCTTTCTTGCTAACTTCATAATGTTAGGTGAGTCATATCTACAGGTCTAATCATGTCATTAGTGTTCTCTTTGAAAAATGTCATAGTATGGACTCAAAGATATCGGACAGAATGGATTGCTTGAACGAATTAATAAAGAAACAATTCCTAAAATTATTATGAAGCAAATCATAAATGAAAAATACTTATAGTAAAAACTGAAATGGAAAAAGAGACCATATGTTTATAAAACTTATTAATGTCTTATGATATGTTTCTTAAGGGCGCCAGATAGTAATGTTATCTCACTCTGCGGCCTTAAAACGTACCTATCATTTTTAAAATTTAATACTTTCATTTGTATTAAAGATAGACCCCTCAAATTTTACCATGTATTAAACACACTTCTTTAATATAAAACATGCGGGAATGAATCTTCTGAGAGTGACTATTTATGATTACAATTTTTTTAAATTATGAAGATCACAGAAAGAAATGTTTCTACATTCGAGAACACAGGGAAACCATTAGAGAGAGAGTAATGAATTTTTGAATGCACATACGTTTTATAGAGCTTTATACAGCCGGTGAAAACGTATTATGATATTTTGTAAAATTACTGAATTAAAAATATATTGAATGAAAAATTTAGCATAAAATTTTTATGTCTAAATTATAATATATATTATATTTAACCTGAATACAAAAAGTAACAAAAAGCTGCACCAGCTATGTCAAATAAAGTGTGAGCAAAGCATATAAAATTCAGAACGTCATCTGAAATAATGATACCTCCTATATGTTGAAACAACTTTTTTGTGCACTTCAAAATTTAATTTAGAATTTGAAAAGTTTTGAATTAAGTCACGTAATATTAGTTTAATCATTCGAAATAACACTTTTTAACTATCTACTATGTAATTATCTTTACATTGCTTCAAAGCTTCAAACGGAAAATGTTAATATGTTTATCGCTTACATAGTTTCTTAATTCTACGCTTTTGATAGCTTACAACACACTCAGGAAAATGGACGTAAGAAGATTTAAAAGCTCGATGTATACTTTAGTAGCTTAAGGAAATAATATAAATAAATAATACACTACAGAATATAAAATGTGAACACTTAAATGGAAAGTTATCAAATGAAGATCAAATTTTAATTACAAAAACAATGATCGTTTTTCAAATTAAATGGAATACAGCATCTGAGGAATTTAGTTGTTATCATCACCAAGAAATATTTTTCATAATATCACATGTTCTAGTTCTATATTTACAAGCGTTTCATAACTCTAAAATTCTCTTATTTATGATTATTTCAGTTCTGAGGTAATTATAATTTATCTTTATAAACAATGATATGATCCAGAACTTATTAATGTTAACGTATAGCTTATTTTACAGTTGTACAAATACTGTAGAGAGTCTTACTGTTTTAGTTCAAAGGTTACATTACCAATTATTAGGTATAATATTATGAACTATTTCTTCAACAGTACAGCATTATAACATAATTACATATATTCTATAAAAATGCAAGTTACGACCATTGATGTAGACCACTCATTAAAGTCGAAAATAATAATGAAGAAACACAGCTTTGAAGAATTAAGCATTTCAGTAGTCGTTCTGTGACAATTTAGAATTTTTTACAAAAATTTATTAAATATATTCAAAAGTACTGTATGTATAGAACAAAACATACTTATTGAACACAAAGTGTAAAAATACCTAAAGTAGAATTATATAATCCAATGACAGTGTCGATAAATTGGATATTAAATCGATGTGATGAGGGAAAAATTAATGAACTTAGGCACAGAAACTGATAAAAATGCATTAAAAAATCGCATAAGCAACATCACAATCAGAGAAAAGTTAGGAGTCTTCAATATAGGAGTACGATTAATGCGCTGAAAAGAGCGGCATAAAGTATGTCAAGAAATGTAGAAATACGTACGAACATATTTGAAAACTATAATCTTCGACAGGACAGAGGAGAGGAGTTCGATATTGAAAATAATATATTATTTTAGTTCAAACATTGGCTGCGTACGTATTTTTATTACTTGTTATTGTGATTATTATTCAGTGTTAATTATCTTCGTAAATTCTTTATGTTTTCCTTCAAGATGTAATACCAGTCATTTCTACTTACGCAGCGATTATTCCAATTGCATGAATTAAGACTTCGAGTTTGTGTTTCAAGTTATTAAAATATCTTCATTTTTGACGACCTGATGTTCTTTCTACATCTTCTTGCAGTTTTTCTACTATCTTTTTGACTTCAATTTCCTTTCTAGATCTCATAAAGTGTCCAATTCATCTACGAATTAATATATCTTTGATTTTAGACAAAACATCTCCTCCTTTAATCGAGTCCTAAATTAATTTATTTCTTTAAATTGTTATCGTAAGAAATGAAGCTGTGTTGGAAGAAATAATGATGCTGGCACTGATCAGGAAGAGAAAAAGGCATTGGTTGTGTTACTGACAGAAGAAACTGCAATAGAAGGAATGGTGTACGGGAGAAGAGTTCGGGGGAGAAGAAGATATCAGGTGACATTAAGGCTATGGATCATATGCGGAAACAAAGAGGAAGGCAGAAAATAGGAAACGTTGGAGAATACTGCGTTTGCAATGAAAGATCTGCCCTTGGGCAGAACACTATGTATGTATGTATGTATGTATGTATGTATGTATGTATGTATGTATGTATGTATGTATGTATGTATGTATGTATGTATGTATGTATGTATGTATGTATGTATGTATGTATGTATTCTATCAAAACGATCCAATACTATTAAAATGTTTGATAGTACTTTCCTTTCAAGTATTCCTGACATTAAATTGGTAATATCTTTTGGTCAATGCTAAAGTACAGTAAAAATATACATATTACACCTGAACATCTATGTTAAATATAGAAATTTACATCTTTTTACGTCTGAAAATTAATCCACTTATTTGTAAACATTTAAACCTTCTAAATTCTTGAAGGGTTTTACTAAAATTAGTTTGTAAAACCTGTAGAGGAAGGGAAATTATATTTTCCTATAAACACTATAACGTAGAAAAATAAAAAGAAGATGAATAAGGAGGCAATAGGGTCTAATTACGATGACTCAGTAATAATCTTACATATTATAACAAGTTTCCAGATAAAAATTCAGGAACTGATATACTGTAGATTAAAAACTTGTTGTTTAGTCAACCGTCAGAAGACAGATTTGAACCTCATCAGTGACACCAATAAGGCATCACTAATGAGGCAACTAATACAGGAGATAATGGAGATGGGTGGCCAGTTTCTTTCCCTCTCCATTGCATGCATTGCTAACTAGTAACATAATACACTAATCAGGCTTCAGATGTGTACAAATAATTGTTATTCCTCTGACACATATCGTCAACTGAGATGTACTGCATAATAATAGATATGCATATCAGCCAGAACCTCAATCAGAGGTACTTACGAAATAAAAAGTAAAGATAAAACATATGCTCTTTTCACGCTAGCTTAAGATAGATTATTCAATGATGGTTCGAATATTAGTGCTTCTCATTTCGAATAAAGTCAGTTCTAATTATAAGATTTTCCAGGCACTTTCAATTAAATGATATCATTAAAAGGGCAGTTGTCTCTGCTGGTTTTCCATCAATCCTGGAACCTATTGGAATCTGCTGTTCTGATGGAAAAAGACAGATGGATTGGCCTTGATACCCTGGTCTCATGGAAAATCTCTGCTATGGGATGCCACTTGTGTCGATACTTTAGCACCATCCCATTTGCCTGTCACCTCCAAAGTTGCTGGTTCTGCTGCAACATCCGCAGTGAGCATCAAAAGGAATAAGTATGGGGATCTCCAGGACAGATACTTGTTCTCTGTTTTTGCTGTTGAGACATTGGGACCTTGGTGCCCAGAGGCTAAAATGCTGGTTTCAGACATCAGAAAAAGTTGCAAGCGCTCAATGGAGATTCCAGGTCGACTGACTTCTTGAGGCAAAGAATCGCTATTGCTATCCAGCGTGGGAATGCTGCCAGTGTTATGGGGACATTTCCTCAAACACGGGCTTTGGAGGAAATATTTTATTTTTAAAATTCAATATATTGGCCTACTACCGAAATCAACTGCGTTTGTTGACGCAACAAGACTTGAAGAGTCTTGCAGAAATTCTGTTGGAAGACGTTCAGGAATCTTTGCCACATTGTAATAAAACCCTCAAGGCTCTGCAGAATGAGATCATTATACATCTCGCGACCGATTGACAAGAAGAAGATTGTGTTCTTCACAAACAAGGCAGCAGCTCCGCCTGTGGACGATGAGTTCCAGAAACTCTGGCGTTCTGTGTAGTCGAGAGCACGGATAACCTGAAGATAGAGGAATATCTGGAGAAACAGGGAATCCACCCCATGGAAGATCATAGACCCAAGAAGGCGACACTCCACAAGCGCCAAGGTCATCCAAGTGCTAGAAACTGAATTTAATTCAGAGTTTGTTCTGAGAATAATTCCAAAACTGGACTGGGAAACACTCTGGAATGCTGCTGATAGTATTGGCCATTCTGGTTACTTGCCGCAGACCCTGAGTGATGATTATGAAAATGATATTTTGAATTCCTGAAGAAAGTTCACCATGTTTTGCTTGAGGTCGAAGTCATCAATGGAGAATTCGTCTGCCCAGAATCGGGAAGAAAATTTCCCATAAATAAAGGGATACCAAACATGCTTCTTCATGAAGATGAACTCTAATTAAGTAAATTAAATTTGTACTGTGCTGCTATATTGTTTGTGCACAAACTTGTATTGCCACTGTCCTGTCATTTAATGTATTTTATATTAAGTTGTTTCATAGAGTGTAATATGTGACTTAGGATTGTGAAAGTTATGTAGCCTATAACAACTTATAATGCTATTTGCAACATATTGTTCTCATAAATTATGAAGTAATTTACAATGTTCTAATTAAACATTATATGAGAAATATAATCAATATTGGTCATTTTCTCTTATCAAGCAATGAGGCCATATTTGAACGTAGGGTATTGTAACACAGAAACTAAAATACAGTTAAGTTCCTAACAAATAACTAATATAATTCCATACGTTATTAACACAAGATGTGTTATCTGCTTATCATCCCACCAGTTCCTTCTTTCAGATCTTTCAGATCCATTGTTGCATATTATAAGGAGATTATGCGGTTATCATTGTCCCTTTCTTTATTCTTTCGTTGATCTTGTATCACGTTATAATTTTTACTCTTAAAAAAGAAATAATAATAATAATAATAATAATAATAATAATAATAATAATAATAATAATAATAATAATAATAATAATGCCTTATTTAACCTGAAAGAGTTAAGGCTATATGGCCTTCTCTAACACACAACCAGGAGTAAAACTACGATATAAAAAACACTACAAATTTACAAAGTACACTACAATTTTACACACAAAACTGAAGTAGATAATCACAATATAATATAAACAACAAGTCAATAAAAATCAGACATAATATATAAGATATAGAAAGAAAGAAAAATGCATAACAAAATAGGAACAGTGATGTCAAAATAAATTAGACATACAAAGTATAAAAATATGAGATAATAATAATAATAATAATAATAATAATAATAATAATAATAATAAAATGACAACAATAAAATAGTGACGTATAAAGAATACAATGAACACCATATTTTTAGGTAGCCTACACACAGAAAGGAAAATTATGATTATAAATAGTTAAAGTTATCACACTATAGATATACTATTATCGGGAAATATGATGAAAAACAAAAGGATAAAATAAGTTAAATATCACTAGAATAAAAAACATATATACTGTATTTAGTGAATACGTGGAAATATGCAATACAACACTTGTCATAATAGTAAGTTAGATAATTTTCTAACTTGGATTTGAAAGGTTCGGCAGCCCTTGACTTCAGGAGGCAGAGAGTGACGAGAGGTAGCAACAGTGAAAGATGAGGAATACACTTGCAAATTGTAATATGTTTCTGTCCGTAAATATGTTGTAAATTTTTCGATTTTCTCTGTTCTTAATACTTTATCAATCCTTTTCTTTTAGATCGGCTTGGAATAATTTTTACTACATGCTGGCAGTATATCATAGTTTTCTGCCCAAGGACGGTTCTCACTGCAAACCTAGCATGCTACAATCTTACATCTTTTCTTCCTTTTCTTAGTCTCCGTATACGATCCATATATCTTAAAGTTGTCTATCATCTGATATCTTCTTCTACCCCCCTCCCACGTTTCTCCCGTTCACTATTCCTTACAGTGCATCCTTCAGTACACAATTTCTTCTTAGCCATGACCTATAAAATTCCTTCTTCTCTTCTCATTAATTTCAGCATCATTATTTCTAGCTCAGGTTCATTTCTTATTCTGTCTGTCCATTTCACATGCTCCATCCTTCTAAATATTCACATTTCAAATGCTTCTAGTCGTTTCTCTTCACTTCGTCGTAATATCCATATTTCTGTCCCATACAATGGTACATTTTACAGAACACTTCACTAATCTCCTTCTTAGATCTATTCCGATAGGTACGCAGAAAATGCTCCTTTTTCTATTAAAAGCTTCCTTTGCCATTGATATCTTTCTTTTGACTTCCTAGCAGCAGCTTATGTTACTGCTTAGTACAATCAAAGTATCTGAAGCTGTCTACTTTTTTACTGCACTTTTACCCTCTTTATTTCTCTTTAGGTAACCATAGCCTTCGTCTTACTTGCATTTATCTTCATCTCATACTGCTCACAGTTGTCATTTGTCATTTAGCTCCAGTATCATATCTCTTAGTATCATCTCCTCTTCTGCTAATAACGCCATATTATCAGCAAATCTTATGCACTTTATTTATCTTCCTCCTACTATCTCCGCTCCCATGCTCTAAAAACAGTCCTTCACTAAGCCCTCCAAGTAGATGTTGAACAGGGTAGGTGATAAAAAGCATCCTTATCGTACACCTTTTCTTATTCGACTCCCCTTTAGCGTCATGACTCCAAGGACCGAAGGTATCCACAGCAAAGGGGATGAAAATATAATTCTCTAAAAGATGAGCATATTTATTGACTTTTTCTTCACGATTAATTCAGCACCAGATGCTGCGTGTCTGGAGGTATTCGGCAAGTGAGATGGAGCTAGAGTGTCAACGCATTTATTTTCATCTAGTCTTCCTTCGCCTTATCAGTTTCTCTTCTTAGTTCCATGTTTAGTTTCCTGAAGATTATTCTACCTTCTTCTATGCTGATGCTTTTCCATTTTATACTTTCCTCAATCCTCTCCAACATTTTTCCTGCGATCCAAGGTTTCTTAATATTAATTCTTTCTCTATATATTATTGTTACTTCAGGAATCTATCCTGTACCAGTATATACTATTATCTCAGTGTTTCCCAGCCTTTTAAATGTCACGGACCCCTTATAGTTCCTACATCATGTTGGCGGACTCCCATAATTTTTTTTTCATAATTTAGGCCCATAAATATGTTCTACTCATTACATATTTTCATAATGTAGTGAATTAAGTATCCTTAATTAATTGGTAGCGATATTACATTTTGGTTCTTGCTTTTGAATACAATTTCAACCTGATAACACATACATACAAATATATCACGTTTTCCTGGTAAAAATGAAAATAGTTACTTAGACTTGCCGTAAGGTTGTTACTGAAATGGTTGATATGGTCTTGAGCTGGCAGTTTTGACAAGTCTGGTTCAATTGTAGATAAGGTACTCTTAAATCGAAAGTTTAGCTCAACATTAAATTTACTTACTTACTTATAGCTTTTAAGGAATCCGGAGGTTCATTGCCACCCTCATATAAGCCCGCCATCGGTCCCTATTCTGAGCAAGATTATTCCAGTCTCTATAATCGTACCGCACTTCCCTCAAATCCATTTTAATATTATCTTATCTTCCCATCCACTTCTCGGCCTCCCCAAAGATCTTTTTCCCTCCAGCCTCCCAACTAACACTCTATAATGCATTTCTGGATTCGCCCATACGTGCTACATTAAATTTACACCTATATCAATTCTTCATCGAAGTTAACAGAAAATGTACACTGGACACATGTATATGTTGATGCAAATGACGTTTAGGTGTTTAGGTGTTGTGTTATAGATTGGAAAACATGGGGATACATAGGTAAATCCAGATAAGATTGCAACAAGGTCGTTGTGGAAAACACGATTTTTAAGCTCGAGTCAGAAGATAATAGGCTGACTAACAGCTTCTCTTCTTCCTTGACGGATTAACTATTTTTTGTCGCACAAAAGGATTTTCACCCAATTGTTTTTTAATTGCATAAAGGAAAATAATTCCCTTAATTTTAATGTTAGTAAATAAAGATGTCCTTCATACTCCCAACGATATCGGACAAGAGTTTATCACCATTTGTTGCTAGGAAGTTACTTAGAGTGGGAAATCGAATTCTCGATTGAAAACACAGCTGGACCACATGTATAATTTCTCTATCACTGCTTCAGACTTATCCTGAACGGTAAACTCCTGAATCTGTACCTTGAAAATTAAATTCAAAGAATTTAAGAATCTAAAGTAACAATTAGGTAGGCTAGACTTGCAAGCTAAGAGAAGTTCCTCAGGTGATTTCATTCCTGATAAACTCTGTAACTCATAAGTCTGATGCAAACAAACAAATATTTCTCCAAGCTGAGAAAAATCAGAGTACGCGATGAAATTAAGTTTAATTGAAATGCCACTTGAAAAATATATCTTGTTCCTCGGGGATCCCTGGGGGTCCGCAGACCACAGGTTGGGAACCACTGCTTCTATCTGATGTCTTCTTTCGATCGCTGGGCATGTTCACGTCTATCTTCTTCTTTTATCTGTTGGAGTAATGTATTTCCGACAATAATTGAATTAATTTTACTGAAATTCACCAAAGATTTCCCCGTGTTATTTCTTTTTACCAATCCATATTTTCCAAATGTTTTTCCATTTTGTCCTCTTACTACTGCGTTTCAGTTACCCACTAGGCTTACGTGTGCTACCTTCTTCTTCTTCTCCTTCTTCTTCTTCTTCTTCTTCTTCTTCTTCTTCTTCTCAGCTAGCTTTTCTATTTTATCATAGCTTTCTTCCACGTCCTCGTCTGCTAAGCCACTATGTGACAGGTAAATTTGCACTAGCACTAAAGGCTGGTTCACAATAACCCGAGAACGGAAATATTGTTGAAATAAATGTATTTAAATGTGAGCATTCACAATTAACTATTGTGATTGCTCACATTTAAATAGATTTATTTTAACATTATTTCCGTTCTCGTTCTCGTTATCGTTTCCATTCCCGATTTATTGTGAACCAGTCTTTTCTTCCGTGGTAGTCTCACCATTATGCGATCGTCTTGGTAACGCACTGGTATCACTTTATCTTCCACATGTCTCCAGTAATACACCAACACCACGACTGTCTTTGCATTTTATATTTGAATAAAACAATCTAAATTCAGCACTCACGAACTCACCACTATTTCCCCACCTCACTTCTGATATTCCTATCAGTTTACTTTGTTTTTCATTATTTCTTCCTTCAAGTTTTTTCAACTTACCCTCTTCCAGGAGAATCCTCACATTCCATTTTCCAATCCCAAATCTTCTCGTCTTCTCTCGGTTGGGTTGCGTCATAATATTATATCCTTCCCTATTGTTGTCATCCCAGATATATATGCATGTATAATGGTGCCAAGTCTGTAAAAATTATTCTGTAAACGTAATATTCATTGTTTGGAAATATCATCAATGAGAATTGGGGTGTAGCTGCTAGGAAATATGTGACAATTACTCCATTTTTACTCTCCAGTGTCATTCTTATCCTTTCTGAAGAGCCTATTTCATTGAATTATGTTCTTATATAGTTACCAGTTGTCTAATCACATGTAACAATATTTTACCTAAAATGAATTGCTCATTTTATAACATGCAGTGCACAATACCTTTTATTTGGCATTATAAATAAAAGAAAAAAAAATGTCTATGTCCGTGAATTTTGTACATCACTATTTAGTACCTTATACATAGGCCTACTACAGAGAAGACTACAGCGAGTCTGTAGCATTCAGGAAACGTTGGGAAAGTATGGTCATCAGCCTAAATAGCAATTGTGCTGTGGTATGAAATGAGCTATGAAACATGGAGATGCAATTCTTTAATCGCTCTGTGGAAATTGGCGGTCAGCTTCTAATTACTGAGGAATAGACCACCTGTGCCTATTCGATTTTGAGCTAGATGGACGAGGAATGATTCCGTATGAAGTCAAAACTGCTTTTCTCTTGGAGAAATAACAATGAAACTATGCACGCATATGTACTGAGACTGCACCCAGTTATGTTACGATCAATATAAACATCTTATTCATAATGCCGTTAAATTAATTACTTAAATTTACTCTATGTTATGATTATTCTTATTATTTCCCCAGACTAACAAGATCACTGTAGAAAACATAGGGTTGCATTAGAGAGGATCTAATAAAAATGTAGCAATAAAGTCATTTATAAATGAAGACAAAAATGAAAAAGTGAAGAAAAACATTACAATATCTGAACAAATTACAGAATAAGTGGAAGAAGACTACTTAATAAATGTTACAAATATTCTAAACAATTACAATTTTTAACTCCATGGGAAACGTAGTTCTACGATTACATTTAATGACCTCAGAAAAATTTTGCTTCATTACGTTTTCCGATAACTTTTACAAAATATATATATATTATGACATTCTTAAGTAAAATGTCAATTTAATATCCTCCAAAGGTATAAAGAAATATCGGATTTCTAACATCATAGGAAATCGGGATCTGGAAGAATCAAGACGGCAAAAAATTTATTAAACTTCAATTTTGAAAATAATGAGATAAAAATAAAAGATGATCCTTTATTAATATTCTTTGGTACAAGTAGCGTACTGAATTCATATGTACATTTATTAATAGCATATTTAATAAAATATAGTAATAAAAAGGAAATTTGTACGTAGGCCTACGATTGGAACTCAAAATGCATAACCTACAGCAAGTATGGGGATAATAAAATAGGAGAATTCAAAATTTAAATGAAAATAGAAATGCGATTGAAAAGAATGATCGTGACTTATATAAAAGTAATTTTATAATTAAAAATTATTACTCAACATTAATTAAAAAAATAACAAAATGGGGATAAACCAAGACTTGGAGGATCAAAACAAATTACTCCAAGATTTAATGTCAATAGTAACGATAATATTGTTGTTTCTCCTGCTGCCGATGATTATGCATTTGTTGATTTTGCTTAAGATTGTGATGATGATGATGACGATGATGATGATGACTATGATGATGATGATGATGCTCATTATTACTGTATTATTCGAATTTTACACCAATTATAGGCCTATAATTTTACAAATGTTATAAAGTATATTTATGGTTTGTTTTAATTTTTACCGGTATCACTTTGTTAATTTCTTTCACTTCATCAGTATCCCAAACAACGTTTTAATACAAAAAATAATGAAAGTATATATTTTCACCGGAATAAATATTTTCACCACCTTTTACATTAAACAGTTTATTTCCTGCATCCAGTTTGTCTGTCTGTCTACCTGTGTACAGCGATTCCTTCTAAAGCTATCGGTCAGATTTCACCAATATCTGAAAAGAAATTGATTGGAAATAGTGAATATGAATTATTATTTCTATAATTACGTTAAGTATATGATTATGTCTCGTGATCAGAATATTGTACGAAATGGAACTATAAAAGTTGGAGATTTATACTTCGAAGAGGTGGAAAAATTCAAATATCTTGGAGCAACAGTAACAAATATAAATGACACTCGGGAGGAAATTAAACGCAGAATAAATATGGGAAACGCGTGTTATTATTCGGTTGAGAAGCTCTTATCATCCAGTCTGCTGTCCAAAAATCTGAAAGTTAGAATTTATAAAACAGTTATATTACCGGTTGTTCTGTATGGTTGTGAAACTTGGACTCTCACTCTGAGAGAGGAACATAGGTTCAGGGTGTTTGAGAATAAGGTGCTTAGGAAAATATTTGGGGCTAAGCGGGATGAAGTTACAGGAGAATGGAGAAAGTTACACAACACAGAACTGCACGCATTGTATTCTTCACCTGACATAATTAGGAACATTAAATCCAGACGTTTGAGATGGGCAGGGCATGTGCGAATCCAGAAATGCATATAGAGTATTAATTGGGAGGGCAGAGGGAAAAAGACCTTTAGGGAGGTCGAGACGTAGATGGGAAGATAATATTAAAATGGATTTGAGTGAGGTGGGATATGATGATAGAGACTGGATTAATCTTGCTCAGGATAGGGATCAATGGCGGGCTTATGTGAGGGCGGCAATGAACCTCCGGGTTCCTTAAAAGCCAGTATGTAAGTGTAAGTAGGCCTAAGTATAATTAAGTACGTAGTACAATAAACTATTATTAGAAAAGTAATATAAACTACCAATTTATCCATCGATATTAAACATGTCCACCGCTGTGAAACAACGGTTAGCATGTCTGATTATGAAATGAGCGGCCTTGGTTCAAATCCTGATTGGGAAAAGTTACCTGACTGAGGTCTTTCCGGGATTTTCTTCCAATTGCTCCGAACAATATCACAGAATCAAAGAGCATATTGAATAAAGTAGAGTAAGATAAATGGTGTTAATGTTGTAAAACGAAGATGTTTACATATTTGCAATGAAATATCAAAAGTTTTGAAAGCATCGTCATTATAGTGAAAATAATACTTTCGTTTAGTCTGTCAGCCAGCTTAAGTATTCCTATGGCGACTTTGAAGCATTCCAACCCCGTGAGTACCATTTTGCGGACTGTAAATTAGTCTCCAAAGCAACCATTTTAGAGAACGTATAGAAATACAAATAGTGTTTATGTTATATGCATAGCCTTAGTCAAAATCTAGTCGAATTTTAGTCTGCCTAAGAACATCGTAATCTTCAGTTACCTTTAGGAAAATCAGAATATGATGTTAAAAGAAAGATCATTTTATATATTTATTTAGGTACTAATATGATTACGTAATTAATATTTTGAAGTTTATATTTATAAATGAAAAAGCGAGAGTATAAAATTTAGCTGTTCCGAAAATTTGTCCCAGACAATTCGTACCGCAACAGTTCGTACCAAGTTTAGAATTCGTATCCGACAGTTCATACCGCATTAACGATTATTCCCATTAGTTTTTCGTAACAGTGAAAGATTAAAAACTTAAAATGGATGGTCTCCCGCGTCTCACTACTTCTGAAAAAGTCCATCTTAAACTGATTTACAATAGTTTCCTTTATACAAGACATCGTACAGGTGAAAGAAAAACTGAGTGGTGGAGTTTTAAAGAAGAAATGAATGTTCAGTGGGAGTATATCTTGCAGTCACCACGCTGGTACTCAAGTCAATCGATCATATGCATGTCCTGATGAGTAGAAATGCAATAAAAGAAGCTGCATAGACTTCTAATACGGCGGAAACATATGTAATAAATCAACATGTACCAAACACAGTATATCAAGTAAGACATATCTGACTATAACCAGTAGAAAAACTATTCAACGTAGGTCTATAATGGTTATAGCATTTGCCACCAAATCATACAAATTTAATTAAACAATTTTCCATTTGGGAATATGGAATTATCCGACGCCTTAGTGTCGCTGTCTAAGGCATCCTTCCTAGGACCTACGGTACGGAATACTCGCTGGTTCGAGTCCACATGGAGGATAAAATTTTCTTATGATATTTTGGCCAGTTTATAGATCCGGTGCCCATCCAGCATCTTGATGCATTTGGGGAACTACGATAGGTAGCGAAATAGATAAATAAATAAGTAAATAAATAAATAAATACGTAAATAAATAAATGATATATATATATAATGATCAGCCATATAGTATGGTGCTTCCATATTTTTCAGTCACTGTGTATAAGACAAAATGAAATATTGTAGGGCCCAGTAGAAATATTATCTACTCAGGTAGTAATCCCTGTGAGGTCTCATCAGAGTCTCATATAGGGACAGATTCTAAAGTAAGGCTTAGTTTCATTAATTTTATTACGAATTACACTACAGAAGCTCTAAAGCGAAACCGATAAAGAAAACAGAAGAACCAATAATGAAATCGTACAAATTAATATTACTTCACTTTATACAGTACTCAGCGATGATTACAAGATGCTCTTTGAGAACACAAACCGTAGATATATGCTTACCTACAAGATGTGACACGGAAATAAAATTTGAATTGGAAAAGAACTAGGAACAAAAGAATTTAATAAAATATTACTTACATAACCCAATCAAGAGAATATGTAGAATTAAGGTTAGATAATAATAGTATATTTAAAGCAATCTTGATGTACCAGCCAGGAAAAAGATAGGATATAATGAAAACCAAAGGATAAATGATTGAAAAAACAAGATTATATATTTCAAGCCGGAAAGCGGAAGGAAAATAAAAATAAAAGAAACAAAATCATTACATTTCTTGAATATTTCCAATTATCTTCCAACAATAAAATAAGTAATCTTTGGAAGTTTTTAACATAACTAGGATTTTCACATCTGAATACATATTGCCTATATATTTATAAGTCAGAATTATAAACTCGACACTTAAACTCAGGTTTAAATTCTCTGCATACACGGTTAAAATGTTATTAGGTAAAGCAGCCTTTTTTACGAGCAACTCTGTTTCATCTCATCATCTGATTATCTTATAAGTTTAGAAAAACAGCGTTAGAGTTACAGAATTAAATTAATATTGATTGTAATATTACTAACGCAATTCTAATTTTAATTTGGAATAGACTTTGCTCTGCTTGGAATTTTAGATGTTTTTAGCAAATGTACTATTTATTCTCTCTCGGTTTGCTGGCAGGAACATGGGGAGCAGGTAGCCTTCGAATAGGTTCCTGATATGCGTATTGTGTTTTTACTTGGAGATATTTTTGCTGTGTTAATGAAGCCAAACACTCTATATTGCACCGCTGTTTTCCATTGCCACACACCATCCTCTTGTGCACGAGCTGTACTCCTTGTTGGTTTGTTTTAACCGCACAGCAAAATAAGCTAACAAAAGTGTAAGTTTGGAAGTTGATATTGTAATAACAAAACACCGCCTATGCAGGTATTTTCTTGCAGAGGAAACCTTTGTTTCAAATTTGAGGGAAAATATTTGTAAGCGAAAATTACATACGACATGGTATTGGTCTGAATTTATATTTTAAAATATTTTTATCTGTATAAATGTACAATTAGAATATATCTGTAAAGTTCACAATTACTTTGATTACACCTCAGGAAAAGGGAAAAGTGATAGCATTTTCCGAAGAAGACATTCACACAGGATTTATTTTTTACTGACTATGGTTCTGATAATGTTTTAGTAATGTTAAAATCTTCCAAAGGTTACTTATATTATTTAAGGAAAAATTATTTAAAATACTCAAGAAATACATTATTATTTTCCTTCTGCTTTGCGGTTTGGACCTATTAATCTAGTTATTCGGTTTTTCATTTTGTTCTTTCTTCTTCATTATACAACCTAGCAAGAGAATTATTATCACTTTATCGTTTTTTTTTGCGAAATATGAATTACGAGATTTTGAAAGAAGGTAGTTTTGACATGTTATGTGCGAGTATATTAACATACAGGGATATTTCTCAACCTATTGGGCGGATTGTGTTCATATTTAGTATCTACTAGGCATTACATTCGGAAATAATGCATATGACATTTGTTCCTACAAATTGTTGGTATTATATTTATTAGACTATTTATAAATGACGAATTCCTTTGAATAGTCCCTAAATAAAATTGGAAAAGAGCGAAATGTAGAATATGTACTTGCACGACTTGTATGTATGTATTTATTTACACTGCAAGTGGGCAAGCACCCGGTGGCAGTGGTATACACAATATAAACAATACACAATAAAATTACAATACACAATACAATTATACAATACACAATACAATTATATACACAATATAGTAAGAATACACAATACAATTTAACACAATAATTACAATTAATAATGAAACATAAAATAACCTAATTTTACAATACAACATACATATGCATAGGCCCTACATAAGTTTCAATAGGCTTTCACTTTACTCTCATCTCACTCACTGTAGTGGCACTATGACGCATTTCACTGACACTTTAGGACACATTTCACTGACACTTTAGGACACATTTCACTGACACTCTATAAAACATTTCATTGACACTATAGAACACATTTCATTGACGCTATAAATTATCACTAATCGGAACTATTCACTGTACTGTAAAACCATAAGTTCACTGACTCACCTCGCTTCACTGACACAACAGTTCAAATAAGACAAATAATTACACCCTTATGCGTACTTATAAACAGAACTACATTTAAGCTAAACATTTCTAGTCTAAGACCCTCTTACACACTATTTTTAAATAATTTACAATTCAAACGAAGGGAGTAACTCGTCAGGCTAAATAAATACATGTCACCTAAAAAAATTAAATGTTAAATGTCACCTTAATTTTAATTTGCAATTTATACACAACTTTTTAAGTTATTCTTGAATCTCCTTAAGGAAGGGCAGCCCTCAAAGACCGCTGCAGGTAGGTCATTCCAATCATTTATAGTTCTATTTAAAAATGAGAATTTACCTACATCCGTTTTCTGTTTTCTACATTTGATTTTAAAATCATGATCGTTCCTACCATAGTACGTTGGCTTTTCTAACCGAGCCGTTATGTCTACCCATGCTTTCTGACCTAGATGTGCTCTATACAATGATTTCATTCTAGTTTTCCTACGTCTGTTTTCCAAAGTTTCCCATTTAATTTCTTTTATCGTATCGTTTCCATCTTCTCTTTTACCTTTAACAAATTTAGCTGCGCTATACTGGATTCTTTCTAAGGAATTTACCTGATATATTCTATAGAGATCCCAACATGTAGTTTCGTATTCCATTAACGGTCGCAATAATGTTAGACTTATTGTCCAATATTGTATGTATATTTGTCATATTCTTGTAGGTTAGTGGATAAGGCTATTTTTGAAGTAGTAGTTGTCCTCAACCACAAGCTTGTGGTTGATAATTATGTGGGATTTGAGGAGAGTGGTAAATCTTATTGTGTGTTGTGGGTCCCAAAGTTACAGTAGTAACTACAGTAGGAAATGAAAATGTTGTCACGTGGAAAAAGAAAGTAACTGCAAAATGCGATTGCGTACAACTTAGAAAACAGTTCATATATATCACGAGGTATATGTGTGACAAATAAATAAATCTTTTGTGAGTCCTACACATTCTTCATGCATTTACGTACACACCACAAATTGAATAAAGTCGCATATCCATGTGGCCATATTACCTACATCCAGCACCTCTCGAAAAATCAGCTATTTTTCAGTTTAATATGAAAGCATTTTAAATAAACATGGGAGATCTGGAACGAGCATTGAACAAGTTATAACATTTTATATAGGAACTATAATTACCAATTGCTTGAAAGGAAGTACAAGACAAACTTACCAACAGCAATATTATAACGCCGCGCCGTCTTAATCCGTTGCAATAAATGAAATAAAGAAAGCATGTGGAAGCAGTTTTGCTGTTATCCACTAATGTCGCTGATCATGAACACTTCCTAACACGTGGTTCGACATACAGACTAACGTTTAGTTATCTTAGCAATTAGCTATAGAACAGTAATGTGGCCATATTATCTGCATTGGCCATATTTGCATCACATAGGCCTATCTTAGTTTACAATGGTATTTATTGGAAAAAGAATGTGAAGAATTATGAAAGGAATATTTAATGCAAGAAGCTTATTGAGCGAAAAGTAAAAGATAACATAAAAAATGACGGAGAATTTCAGGAAATTCCTATGTGTATTTGTAACGTCTATACAGAAATTAGGATAAATAACTAACTTACAATTTACTGTAAGATTTAGGTGCGTCTAATAAACGGAACGATATAAGCTGAGAATAAGTCAATAATAATAATAATAATAATAATAATAATAATAATAATAATAATAATAATAATAATGGATTTTAACAAAATGTACTATTAAGAGGACCGTTCTTAAACCACAGACAATTAGCAATTAACTGGTATTTTGTATAAAACATAAATGTTATTAGTATTAACTTCCTATAGTTACGCATGTATTGTGCACGAGTTTTTTCTTGTCCATATCAAAACACAACAACTGGATAATATATTTCTTAAACTCTTATATAAACTCTTCCAACTAGGCTACGTATGGGAATCAACTTATTCAGATTGTTTAGTTTATCGGATATGACGTAAGCATTTACATGGAAACTGAAGTCGAAATTCCGACACAATCCTTTCATTTTCTTCTATTAGTTAGGTGAAATACAGTCATTGCAAGCCAAAAGATGAAGAACAAGAAAAGAAAGAAGAATAGGGGTAGAGAGAAAGGAAAACAGGAGAAAACATAACTGAAGAAATATTAATAAAGTATAAATGGAAGAGAAAGAGGAAAGTGTGTGAATGTGTACATTAGTACGGAGTTCATTAGTTTGAAAAGTCGATATGATATGAAGGATAAATATTAGGTCATCTTTGTCTTATTCCTTTTGACAAAAGAGATGATTCAGATATACAGAATAAAGCTATTGTCTTTACCTCCTAACCGAGAAAAGCAGGCATATAGTTTACCACGTTTATATTAAAAATTCATGCAAGCAATCAGGTTTGGATTCAAGAAATAGAAAATAATGTAAGGAATTAAAATGGCGTTATTACAAGGAGCGATAAACGTTGAGATATGAAAAGTTTTCAATTTTACTTTTAGTCATAAAATTTATCCAGCAACAATATCTATATTTTTGTTAGAATATGAATTCCGAAAAGTATGACATACAAGTTATTTTTTTAATCGATAGGTCCATATTTCTTCCTCATACATAATTTGTAATACTCAAGTAACATAACTTAAGTGGATCAGTCAAGTTATTACAGCTGCAGAAGGAAGATAAATTGAAGGGTTCAGAGCCATAGTGGGCCAAGCGCCATTTCTTAAAAACGGAAAAAGCAGGGATTAAAGTTAAGTGAATACCATAATTTAATGAAGATTGACATATAATTTAGTTTTATTGTGCACACTTTATATTATTTGCTATATGTATCATTGAATTATGATAAGCACTTAATTTTAACCCTTGTTTTCTCTGTTTTTAATGTATGGCGCTTGGCCCACTATAGCTCTGACCCCTTCAATCACAACCAGATATCAAGAATTCTTAACAGGAAAACGGTCTTAAGGTGGATCTCTGCAGAGGTGTAGAGAGACTTAGAAAATTATCTCAAATTCCTCCAGATTACATACTGAAGAAACAGTTTGTCAAGGCAGATTATCCTGGAACCCCATTTAAAGTTATTAATCAAAAGTTTTCTTTGCTTAAATGCTGTTTCGTATTGATATTCATAGCTAACATAGCATATTTCATTACTAATGAACTACTTTTTCCATACTTAATAGTTTGGAGTTAATTTATCTGACAAGTAAAGTTAGTAAATACCAGAATTATTGTTCAAAAATAGCATAGATATTTTAAAAATTTTGCCTTCCTCTTAAAGGGAATTTTTTTTATTTTACATTAGAGGGACATACTGTGACATTACTATGACGTCGAATCTCCACCGAAAGTAACGGAGGATATTATATTAACAATCAACAAATAGTCATGACCGCGGTATCCATATAGTCCTAAAGTTTAGCGTTAACCGTTAGGCATTCCATAGTCAGGAGCCGTTTGTGTTCAAGACACCAAGTCATAATAATAATAATATTTAGTCGTTCCTGCAATAACTCTTATGTGCAAAATACAAAATTTTTCAGTAGGAAGAAAAAACACATTCATTCATCGAATGGCAGCCGTACATAGGAGACTGTGAATTCTTACTTTTTCGAAACAAAGAAATATAATTATGTACAGGAGGTTTTTATTATTTGCTGTATCACTATTTAAGTTATTTAATACAGCAAAAATCTGAAAATCAATAAATATGTCACATAAGAGTTATTGCAGGTCGACGATTTATTCTTGAGTGGTTCTAATATTTCCACCTATTCGCATTTTTTTTTTTTTCTTTTCATTTTCATGTCTCTCCTATTCGAGAGTTTTTCCCACTCCAGAGCTTTAAATTAGCTGCTTATGCACTGAGACGTATTACTTTATTGTTGCATACCTTAATGGTAGTATTATGAAATAAATACGATAGGACTACGCTGTAGAAGTTTCCTTTTTCTTTTTGTTCTAAACTAAAAACTGGTAGCTAATATGTTATGGTGAAATTATAGAGATATCTCAGAATAACTTCGAATCTTTATCTCTTTATGCTTCAGGTAGGAGGTTTTGTGTATTCTTTGTACTTTAATGTTCCTTTCCTCGTAATCTACTCGATCGTTTTGGACTTTATACTCGAAGTTCGGACCTCAAGGACATACAAATATAAATTCGACTATAAGGACTTACCTATAAGCCTATGTATTTCCTAGAATTGAATTACTTTCTTTGCTGCTCTCTATTCATGTCTGGATTCGCAGAAAAAGCTGTTATTGTCATTGATTTCATGAAAGTTGAATTGTAATTTTATTGCCTTTCGGAGATGTCGAGAAAAGATTTCCCACACCTACATCATCGATCACAAAAAATTCCAGTTCCAGTCAAGCAAACATCCTGATGGGGCAGATAAAAAACTTAAATTTTTTTCTTCTACCAAGTTTATGATATCACAAGAAATGCTTATACAAATTTTTTCCACTCAAACGCAATTACGAGGCCGTCCAGAAGGTGATTTTTCATGGGACCGTTTACAGAAAAAAGCACAATTGCATGGAAATATTTATTGAAACAGATACAGTAATTGTTGCGCTATTTGTCAACATATCCCCTACTGGAATTGAGACATTTGCCATACCATGGGATCAATTTTTGTATCCTTGTGTCGTAGAAGTCAGCCGCCTGGATCGGAACCAGCGTTTGACACGTCTGCACCTCTCTGTCGATCCCATGATATGACAAATGTGTCAATTCCTGGGGAATATATTGAAAAGTAGCTCAACAATTGAGGGTTCAGAGCCATAGTGGGCCAAGCGCCATTTATTAAAAACGGAGAAAGTAAGGGTTAAAATTAAGTAAATACCATAATTTAATGAAAACTGATATATCTTTTAATTTTAATGTGCATACTTTATCTTACTTGTTATATGTTTCGTTAAATTATGGTAATCACTTAATTTTAACTCTTGTTTTCTCCGTTTTTGATAAATGGCGTTTGGCCCACTGTGGCTCTGAACCCTTCAATTGATGTGTCTGTCCCAGTAAATTGTTCCAACGAAATTGTATTTTCTTTCTGTTAACGGCCCATGGCGAACTTATTTTTTACGGCCCTCGTAATTGCGGTCGAGTGGCCAAAATTAGTATAAGCACTTGTTTTGACATTATTAACATGATAAAAGAAAAAAAATAACTTTTTTATCTACCCCCCATCAGAGTGTTTGCTTGTGAGACTGGAGGCAAGATCCATGTTGTAGAAGATCTAGTGGTTGTCTTGCTGTGTACAGAAAGCACGCGTGGGAAAGAACTTAATTTAAGATCTAAACACTGCATGGTTTAATAGTTTCGAATACGAGTGATAGGTAGTGACACCTGGCTGTTGATACGAAGGGTTGGGAGGGTGAGAAGGGGAGGAGGTGTGTCGTTGAAGGTTATTCGGGCTTCACATCACCGTCAAATGCTTAATATGAAGCTGTCCACCTCAGAGCAGGACAACAAATCTCGTTCCCTTATAATGTCTAATTTAAACTCTTGGAGAGTGCTTCATGGTGATTGATGGCTTGCACAGCCCACATACACACACTCCGCAGCCTCTGCATTTTTAGGAGCACTCGTATCCCTGTGGAGCTGTCTCTCCTTCCACGCAGCCAGTTCTAGTCTAGTTTGCTTTAGTTTTAGTTTTCAGAATAACTTACTTATACTATTAGTTTTGTTTAAGGTAACTCATTTTAGTTCTCTTTAACATAGCTAAGCTTAGTTCGGTTCTATGAACATTACTAAGGTTGTAGTTGATTTTTCTTTACACTTCAAATTAGTTACAGTTCAGTTAATTTTAAGGTTAGTTGTACTCGTAGTTGGCTGTCAGTTTAATTAGCTGAGCGTAGTTAGGCTTGTCAAATATAGTTTAGTCTACTTTAATTAAGTCTATTTGGTATTAGCTTACATGGAAGTTAATTTAATTCATTAAATGTCTAACTCAGTTTGACATTAGTTCAGTTATTTTAATATTATATTAATGTTATTCTCAATTCACTAATAAATTATTTCAGTTTCAATATAATTGAGTTGTGAAGGAAATTTTGGATTTTTCTCACAATCAGTATACAATAATGAGAAACTCTAATTAATTTCATAGTCTTCCCTCGATTTACTTTAACTTAGGTTAGGTTTGGTTGAGTTTAGTTTAATTTTATGTCAATTTAATATATTATATTAAGGGTAGTTTTTATCCTTATGATATTTTGTGACTTCACGTTGATTAGATTGTGTAAAGATTGTGGGATTTTCAACGTGCAGTTGATAATCTCAGAATAATTTCCATAGCCTTTTGTCGTTGCAGTTTACCTTAGCTTAAGTTTAATTTAAATTTAGTTTATTTCAGATTAACTGAAGTTTAGCTTGGGTTTATAGTTTGTTTCGCTTATATTATATTTACATTAGTTCTGATTCAGTCCAGTTTCACTTAAATTAATTCAAGTTTAGCCTTAATATTTAATTATAGCTTTTGTATAGCTTAACTTTAGATTATTCTAATTTTATTTCAACACCTTTAGTATAAAATACATAAACAGCTTTTCGTTTCTATTTATCTTACCTGAATTTTATACTTGTTTTGGGTAATTCAATTTAGCTCAATTTAATTTTCATTAATTTCGTTCCTGTTTCGCTCACATGTACCTTAATTTAGTTTAGTTTATTTTATCTTAGGTTTAGCATCAATTTAATGAACTTTATTTTTCTTAGGTTTAGACTGGATCGGGGGAAGATGCCTCACTTTTTCTTTGATTGAAAATTTAAGATACTGTTCATTTAGGTTTGAATTTCATATTGAAATATCAAAGTCTGGAAGGTATTTTGAAACTATATTTTTGGTGCAAAACAGAAAACATAGATGTAGGTTTTCTTCCTACCTGCACTGTAGACATCTTTCCCCGATAGTCGGGTAAGATGGCAAATACAATTAACACATTTACTGATATATGTATTTTACCTGAAGTTGGTTTGATACATGTATATAACAAAATTGACTTAATATAAAGCTCATGGACACTTTCTCACTCGTTTATCGCTATTAGGAACACAGTCATTGCACATATTTTAATTGCGTGTGCAAGACACATGAAATCACTTCTTGCACACAATGAATTCAATCCAGTACATTTTTGGTAATCATTCTTTTTAGGCGGCGTTTAAGGGTACGGTAAAGAACAGCAATACGTTTGCTAAATAAACTTTAGCCGACTAAAAAAAAAGTTATTCGCAAGTAATTAATTTTCATTCTAATGTGTCACATGTTTAATGGCAATGTATGAGTACGGACATATCTTTAGTTCACAATAAGAAAATAACATAAATTGCGTATTATCCCTCCAAAAAAGACGGTGTTTCTTGCTTTGGGATCTTTCTTCGAGGACTTTTTCTCTTTATATCATGCACTTCTACAAGTCCTTGAAGATACACAGGTACAAATCTTATTCATTTTTGCTTTCAAATGACATAGTTTTATTAAAAATATCTATTCTACCTGGGGCAGGTACTTTCATAGAACACTGTTGATTATTTTTCTCTTCTACAGAACTCTTGGAACTACACTCACTGTCCAACACCTTGACAAAGAAGTGCATGATAGGAAATGCGTCATGGCTGCATCATGGTGTTAAGCGTTAAAGCCATATGAGTCGGGACTGATGTGGTTTTGAAAGAATCCAATATTTCAAGATTTTATAGAATGCTTAGTAATGATCGGACTCATGTTGTTTTGACTGGAAATGATGCGTCTACCCATAGTGCTTCCTATAGTACCGGTAACTCATCTTCATAAAAATCTGGACACATGTGGTTTTACAAATGACCGATTCATTTGATATAGGCTTATAGTACGCCGAACACAGGTAATACAACGGATAAAGATATATACAAACAGGTCGTCGCTTCGTGTTCGTGGAGTACAGTCAAGTCCCAATAGACTATAGTGCAGCACCGTTGAACAAGTTTTGACCAACTATTGAAATGAGGTATGACCAATATGTAGCTAAATAGCAAGTATAATACATATAAACGCATAGCCTACATGATCTCTATTTCCGTCGTGAGCTTTGCAATGAAAAATAATGCGCATTCACAAGTTACGGAACTTGAGCTTTCTGCAGATATCTTGCTTACCATGATGATTTTATATCTCTAGAAACGCTTTTCAGCATCACATGACGTTACTGATCTATGAGAAAGATTGCCTAGAAGATAAATATTCCTATTGTATGACATTTTTTCTTGTTTCATTAGGCTATTGCATATGCCACTCGTCACTGAAGATCCATTATTATTCTGTTCATTTTTTCTAGAAATTCCCTAAAATGCCGATTATTTCACTTAATAATTTGGGTGTTGGCACTGACCATCATGGCACACAAATCCATGCTAAATGTTGAGTTAATATATTGATAATCTTCAAGTTCTTTTGGATTACGTTCAACACATTTTCTGTGTCTTTTGGTATTACAGTGCCTTTCAGTGCACTGTTTTTTATCACTTTTATGTTTAGTTACATAATTTATAAATATATATATATAAATATATATATATATATATATATAATATTTACATTCACAGTGAAAAAATCACTTCAATACTCCTCAACAATGCTCTGCAAAGGCGTCTTACCCAAGGCATTTTATATTTGCAATGAACCTAGAATCAGCCACAAAGATGTAGTTATTTAGATAGACAGATGGATTTATTCAGAATTATTATATGTACACATGCACTACACTATCAGAATTTGCCCTTAAATCCGAGGAACGGGTCTTTGTACCGCACGTGCTTTACAAAAAATCCCTACTTTGTAGGTTTCACCTCCCTCACCTATGATTAAATCCAATCACTCTCCATAAAACATACAGATTAATATGAAAGTAGTACAAACAAAACACATTATATCATACATCCTAACCTAAACAGGCATAAAGTGTACAATTCAATAGTTGTTATTATCCCTTCGTCAGTTCGTATCATAAACTTCAACAGCTGATGTTCTAAGCTATCTCGCCTTGAAGAAGAACAGTCCAGTCTTTTATTCGTATTCTCTATTCCCCATGAGGTCAAGACATGCTAGTGAACTATTCCGACTTAGCATCGAGGATGGTAGATATTTTCTCCGGATATGTTATGTTTCTTCACAATGGGCCAAAATGTGTGTCCAAGAATCCTTTTCCACACATAATGGACAGATGCGGTCTCCTTCTTCGGTGACAATTTTATTGCCCTTCCATCCCCCCCATTCTTAGCCACGCTAAACCTACTCTACTATTTAAGTATTAAGACTAATGGCTGTGAAACGTTGGCCATCAGAAAGAAAGATCAATCCCGTATCACTGCAGTAGAGATGAAATTCCTGAGAAGAACAGCGAAGTACACGTCAGGATCACACGACAAATATATATATATATATATATATATATATATATATTGGAAATCACATGTGGTAAGAATGAATAGGAATAGACTAACAAATTCAATTTCAAAATATCAACCAACAGGGAAACGGAATCAAGGTCGTCCGCTTAGAAGAATTGTAGATAAAGATGAGACCGGAATAGGCCACTGGGCATAAATACTTGATTTGTTTGATGATGATGATGATGACTAATAGAACAGCACTGACTGATATTAATTATAACTGCGTCCTGACTTCGACTTACTAAAACCAGAGAGTAGAGGATACCTAATTACAAACGTATCTTATACCTGCTCTGTGACGTCACATACAGTTTGAATCAGGCAGCTTCATCCAACTTGATTTAGAGTCTATATGTAAGATCCAATTATGCCATATACATAACAATGTCTAGAGCAACAAAATACAATTATTATATAATATCTGGACGTTTATTAAATATATTAACCCTCGCATCTTAGCTGCTCTAAAATTTCACACTACTTTTCTGGGGTCTTTTCTGACCCTAAGAATATTTGTTGTTTGTATTAGGATATTTTATAGCTTAATACATTTTTATATACAGTATAGGCAATTTTTATTACACTTGATTTACTCACTGTGTTTAAACAATTAATTAATTAATTTAATTAGTTTAATGAGACTATTTATTCTTTATTGTGTTCTTATTTTTTCAATTACCAGAGAACACACTGACTGTACTTGAAATAAAACAGAAAAAGTAAATCGTTATTGCATCAAGTGTTAATTGTTATGTTCAGACAATTAATTAATTTAGTCTCATAACCTGCAGCAGTAGAAAGAAAAAGAAGCTTATTTTACAAATAAAAATAATTAGACCATACTCTACAACATTTTACCATAGCTTACATGGCAGTTTATGCTGTATTTCTTTAATTTGTTTACTCTTCAGGAGATCCCTACAAATGAACATGTTTAATGTCCTAACATACAGATTATAAATTGAAATTAAAAATAAGCAATAAACACATGTACCATATGTGGAGCCACCCACGAACACAAAAATAAGCATTAAAATAATCAATATAATACTTATGAAATAATTTTTATTCTGAAGTAAACTAAAATAACCAAGGATAGCATAGGCCTACCTAGGTTACTGGAACGTTTCGGATTATATGAATGCAGATATTAACAATAAAATTTGATGTGGAGTCAGAAAAGACCCCGGGTAAGTGTCGAGGGTTAAAATTAAAATACAATGACGTGCTCTAACAGAGATTTTTCATTATCTTCAGCATTCAGTGTCTGCAGTTTTAATAAATAGAAGTAAATTCCACCACGCTACCATATATTTAATAATTTTAAACCGATGCGCCTACCTGCCGTTAGTCTATTACATAGAGTGGATCGGGGGAAGATGCCCCACTTTTTCTTTGATTGAAAATTTAAGATACTGTTCATTTAGTTTTGAATTTCATATTGAAATGTGAAAGAATGGAAGGTATTTTGAAACTATATTTTTGGTACAAAACAGAAAACATTAATTACCTTGTTTATAGATACAGGTTTTCTTCATACCTGCACTGTAGGCATCTTTCCCCGATAGTCGGGTAAGATGGCAAATACAATTAACATAGTTACTGATATATGTATTTTATCTGAACTTTGTTTGATACACGTATATAACAAAAATGACTTAATCCGAAGATCATTGACACTATCTCACTAGTCAATCACTACTCAGCAACATAGTCATTGCACATATTTTATTGCCGTGTGCAAGACTTGTGAAATCACTTCTTCCACACAATGAATTCAATCCAGTACATTTTTTTGTCATCATTCTTTTTTAGGTGGCGTTGAAGGGTACGGTAAAGAACAGCAATCGTTTGCTAAATAAACTTATGTTCTCGGTCGAATAGTTATATTTCATCAGACGTTTTGGTGTAGGTATTGTGAGTGTGTAAACAAATTTTAGTGGAAAATTAGCGTAACATCGCGTTACATGGGCTATTTACCCTAGTTGAAATTGAGGAAATGTACTCAAACCGGTAGAGCGAATCAGGAAACCCAGAAAAAGTCCACTATGAGTGGGGCTGAACGGACCAGAAAGTTCAGGGAACGCCAGAAAGTCGAGCGCGCGGAGGCCGCTCAGCCGGGTACGAGCTCTGCCGGCCCTTCTACTGCTCACATGTGCAGCGATTATGTGTCCAAATGGCGTGATCAACAGAGAAGGTCTCACTGGGAATCCAAAAAAGTGTCACTCGCTAATGAAGAGAGGAAAAGGTGATAGAGGGAACTTCAGAAAGCGGTGCGCGGAAAAGCGAGAGCGTCCGCCGTGGTTTAATTCATTACGTTTAACTTAATTTATAATATGTCTTGAACATTAATAACCATATAATAAACATGTATTTCGAGGAGCTAGCTGTTGTTTGGCGTTATCACGTCTGCGATACAGCCAACACATCTCAACTGGCTTAACGTCGTCATTTATACTCCCATACAGTCTTTCAAAAAATGTTGTACATCTTCTGGGAGTACAAACAATAAAGCGAGTAATTCTGTTGCTTGATGCCGCACTGCCAAGTAGACTACTCCTCATTATTACATGTCTCCTTCAAACCATATTTGAAAACGCACTTCCTAAACGACTGCATACAATGAAACTGGCAGTCCTTGATAGAAGGGCAAATTCGGCTAATTTCGTGATACTAAGGTTTTGGTGCAAAAATAATGTTAGAATTAAAGAAACAAGTGCGCTAAACTGGAGAATTTGCTACGGTAGCTTTGAACTGTGCCGTTACGGTTACAACCAAATTTAACTAAATACACATTGTCACCAACATAAGGACATGACGTAGATCTGCGGCATCGGTAGAAGAATTTTTTTCTCTCTACCTCTTTCGTTCTGAAATAACTGAGAGGCAGCCAAAATGATCGTGTCAGTCATGGCCCTTATGATAGTTTTTGTTTCGTAATATTCATAAACAATGATATGATGTAAGCGGTGAATAATTTCATGGCCGCTAAAGGTTTTCTTCGTAAAAGACGAAATATTTTCTCTATATCACAAATAAAACGGCAACGTGATCATAATTACATACTTAACGCTTTGGCAAACATTAACCAGAAATTTGCTTTCCTTAATTTTAATGATATTCCCTAAAACACACCTTTTTTCCCCTATATTTCGGGGTGATAACCTACTTTATGATATTACTGCATCTGCATTTTCTTTTGGTGCATTCAAAACACCGCCGTTGTATTGTGGTTGTACTGCACAAATTTTGCACTTGACTAATAGAGTGAATTATTTAAGAATATAATCGCGAATTTTACCACCACCATTTCGACTGTCTTTTGTTTGACACGACTCGGTACGGTGGGGTGACTAGTGGCCAGCGAGCAACGTCGACTGCCGACGTTGGTGTACCGTGCGTATTATCCAGTTGTTCCAAAAAGTGTTTTTAATGTACATACATTATTCGATTTCAGGAAGTACATGTCAGCAATTTTACATCAAATAAATTTATACAATAGTTACAAACAAACAATACATATAAACAAAAAAAATAGCACTCAGGAAGGTTTGTTATAATTTCGTGATACTACCAGAGTATTTTCGTGATATTCCTTAAATTCATATTATTTAGGCATATTCAGTCAAATTTCAAATTACTCAGTCGATTCATATCTACAACTTAAACAATGAAAGTTCTTTCGGTTTATTGAAAGGCCTTGACATATTTCATGAAACTAGTGATCACAACTGACGCACTGAATTCATCTTTAGCCATGCTTGTCGTCCTCGAAAGTTCCTGAGCAAGATCGCAACAAATCATTAGGCTTTCCTTTAGGCACAGATCTTCTTTGTTTGCCTCCTGAATGTGATGCTGTTTCATTGCCTACCTCTTTTAATTCACTTGAGAGAGTGAAAATGTCATTCTCCTTGACTGCTGCTTTGGTCTCCCTTTCTGTTCTCGTCAAACTTGTCAAAAAAGACGAATTTCTCTGAAGAAATTTTCCTTTGTTTAAGACAGAATCAATTGCCTTTTTCATATCATTCATATTGTATTCCTTTCCACACTTAACGCAGCGATTATCTGCCATCTACAACATGCACGACATGCATGATATATCAAAGATGCTCTGAATACACACACAAATATTTTACGTTTCATACATTCGATATTTCTACCACCAGAGAGTGTTGTTATAGCATGTAAACAATTTAAAGAAAAAAATAGTCCCATCGAATGAGAAAAACGCTAAGAAAATAACCAAGATAAGGCTGTGTTACATAATCATTCAATGTCAGTACTTACCATTGAAAATAATTTGGACCACAGAACGCAGCAAAAAAAAAAAACTCTTCTTTTAACAAAGGAAATGGGTTGGTGTATTCACTCATAAATTCAAAGCTTTAGATATCACAACTCTTCAAGTAATTTTCAAGAATTCCGCTAAGTCACTCCAAGAGCGCAGTGAACAAAATCTATGTTATAGTACATCTTATGCCATTTGTACTATACCGTCAACATTACATTTGTGGTAAATTTAAAAAGAAATAACATGAAATTAACTGTATCACGAAATTATCCGAGTTTGCACTACTGTTAGGAAAAGCTGTTCTAATGGCAATTATTCTAGCCATTTCGAAGTCCGTAATGATGATCTCTTGTTCCAAGTTGCAATCAAACACACAAAATAAATGTTTATTTGTGCAATGATATTGCTATAATATCTGCTCGGTTTGTCGTTGACATAGGTGGTAGAGTCTTGTAGGTGTCAACTACGAATATTTTGGTGACTCAAGAAGAGATATTCTCAACATTTTATCTGTAGCAAATATGGAAACTCAATCTGTATCCTAACGCTCAGAACAATATATCTGAGAAAATTCACACTGTCGAGAGTCTGACTCTAGGGTTGTCCAACTCAGATAGTAGAATGGGAAAGTAGATCTTGTTCTATTTTAGCGGCGACTTACTGCCTTTAACAGATCTGGTTTCTCGGGCTTTAGAACTAACGCACCTTCATTTATGACGGCACTAATCTGTTCTTGAATGATTGCCGCTCGTGCCTCGTTAGGTGGATTAATAGCATGTTATTTCATAACCTGAAGAGTTTTCCTCATTTCTATATCCTCCCGTCAATTGTGATGTATATTGATCCCGACATTAAACACTTCATTATTTTCAAAATTACAATTCGTCACGCACGTCGCATTACAAACGTCACGGATAGAACACCTCTAGTAAATTCTGTTACCATTTTTGCTTTTAAACTTGAAATGATAGGCGAAGTTCTTCTGAACTATAATTTGTTTGCCTTCCTTCGAGGTTATTCTACAAGTGACCATACTGATCGAAACGTGTAATTTAGTCCAAAGAAATAGCCCATTTGAGTATCAAGAAAACAAAATTATTGCCACAATAGTGTTAGTTCTTTCTTAATCACACCTTGGAAGAAGACATTTAGTAGCTATTTAGACATTATTTATATTTGAACATCATATTTTTTAAATATTCTTGCTACGAGGGAGAATTGAAAAGTAACACTTTTTATAGCAACTTATTTAATAGGACAGGTAAGCAAAACGAAATAAAGCATATAAGAAAGCTACAGGTTTTACCTATTATTCTACATAGGAGCCAAGTCTCTTGACATATTTATCTCATCGTGACACCATATTGAGTACACCTCCTTCATTAAAGTCCGTTTTCTGAGCGTATAGCCATCCGCGCACGACTGATTTTCACTTCTTCATCCGAACCGACAAGTCGGCCTTCTAGAAATTTCTTCATTGGTCCGAAGACATGAAATTCAGACGGTCTGGACTGTGACGTGAATGATTGCCGCCACAATGCCTCTAACATTGGGTGGTGTTGCAGCGTTCACTGTGCGGCCGGAACGTGTATCGTCTGCGGCCCTTTTCGAAGAACCTGCACCACCTGGAGATGTTGCTACGGTCCAGACAATCAGCACCATACACTTCGAACACTGGATTTCACTCGGACTTTTACGTTTTGCCCACAAAAAACGGACTACAACTCGCTGTTCTTTACATGTAGATGATGATAGCACACGCGCCATCTTTACTCAGTAGTTGACGCTCGTTCCGCCAGGGTGATATCTGATTGACCCATTACTATCTGTAGCGCAAATTTCAAACAAAAATACTGTCTGCCTACTTTGAACGTCCTAACCAAAGTAGTATTGGAAAAAAAGAATAATTGTTGTGCATTATTTTCTGATCCTCCTTCGTACTTGGATGAATTTTATCATTATAATTAATTTTTAGACATTTGTTGCGTTTAGACATTTTATATATTCAACCTTATTTTAAATTAGACACTGGCATTAGACATTTTACTCAGACTTACGTAGCAGCACGTTTTCAGTTTCTCACAGCAGTACGGAATCAGATTCAAGCACGTCTTTCTATCCTTCACAACGTTATTACACTCGTCCTCCTATAAAGGGTCACTACCTCGTTTGGAACTTTCTACCTAGTACTTCAGGGATTACCGTACGCTATCAAAATTCAAAATTAAGTTACAAAAATACTTTTTGCCTATGAATTTATTATTAATAAGTTACTGGATGTGTTGATTACAGCCCTTGTTTAATCATTTATAATTTTATTTCTTGCTTTCAATATTACTTATCCTTTCTCGTTTAGTTATTTAGATTAATTACTTTAATATAGATCTTAAGCTTTGTTAAGAGTATATAAATTTAACATTTACAATATTTTTGTATTCTTTTTTTCTTCTCTTGTGTTACTCTAATTGTAAACTTTATTGTTTTGTGTCTATGTTTTTGTGTAGGCCTAATCGGACGTTATTAATGAGTATCTTCGTTGCTGTCCTAAAATGTTGAATGTCTACATGTTTCTGATGGTATGGAAGAAAAGGCCTGATGACATTAACTCCACCAAAATAATAATAATAATAATAATAATAATAATAATAATAATAATAATAATAATAATAATAATAATAATAATAGTAACAATAATAATAGTAATAATAATAATAATAATAATAATAATAATAATAATAATTTTATTAAGAGTATTAGATTTAATACCTTAAGAAGCCTTCGAATATAGTACAGATTATTTTCAAGAAATAGTCTGCCCAGGCATCCTGGGTTGCCAAAAACACAGAATAATACACATATAAGAATAATAACGAATACAGTAAAATAGATGACTCAAATTGAAATGTGAACTAGGAGCTTAAATTTAAGAAATAATAAATTTGTACATATACTCGTATTGTAACAATCGCACACTAACGGATAGAAAGGGGGGGATTATGATATTCCGTATAAATGATTTTTCAGAATTGCCACAGACCCTTTAATGCTAGAAGTAATTATTTTTGGAATGATGTCATGGATTCCAAATGTTTTGATAGTGTTTACAGTTGATCGTGGGATGGTGCCCCTCGCTCCGATCATTAAACCATGCATTTCCCAGGTGCCTTCCATCTGATATTTTTCTCGAAAATACGGAATAGTAGGCTCATAAATTTGTTGTTTCTCTTTGTTGACCTCAGATGAATGGGTCTGGCCCATCTCAAATCTAACAGTTAGGTCCAGTATAAAGCCTTTACTATTAGTCTTGTCTAGAGCCACGATGTCCGCTCTTCTAATTCCGCCGCCTTGAGACGCAACGCAGTGCACCTCTTCATGGACCTCGAAGGATCTTTTTCTACTTTTTCCTACTTCTCGTACTTTTTATTATCTTCATCCATATTTTTCTTCTTTCATTCCTCCTTATATTTATCCTTCTTTTATTTGTTGTTTTGCTTTGTTTTTCTCTATCTTTCTCTTCTTATTCTTTTCTCTTCGCCTTCTTTTTCTGATATTGTTTCTCTTTCATATTTTCCTGCTATTCTCATTTTCTTTATTCTGTTGTTTCCCTCTTTCTACCATTATTTTTATTTTATGTTTTTATTTTCCTTTAGCCTCATTTTCTTCATTTTTGTTATTCCTCCTTGTCTTTTCTATCTTCATCTTCACCGTCAGCAATTATTATTATTATTATTATTATTATTATTATTATTATTATTATTATTATTATTATCCGTTCAGTTTGAAACCATGGGGAAATAATAGCTAAATTCAGAATATGGCAAAGCAATGTCTCCTAATCGAGAAGAGGCTATTACTTGTATCAGTCAACTTACAACTAGAACTAGTTTTTTTTTTTCGTCGTGTAAATCAGATTATTGTACCAGTGCAGAAATTCAGGTTGTTCAAATGCGGAAAGTTGTTTCGGAAATTACATATACAAACCAAATGACACCGCATAAGGTGGCCTTTATACAAATATGAGTTTAGAGCACCTAAAGATATTGGCTGCAGGGTTACAACGGATGCTTCACGTTCCATAACGAGTTTCAATATAAAATCTCGTTATGTTGCACGACAGTTCCGACAGTAGGACACACGTGATGAAGTCACATATAACGAAGATAAAAGTTAATTTGTTTCAGGAAATAAAACCAAATATCTGCAGAATGATGGAACAAAATACGGGATGTTTTTCGGTCTCTAATGAAGAGACCTCTTCATCCAGCAAGAAGATACCCCGACGTGAGATCGTAACAAACCCCTTGGTATAATACACGTTTGGAAGATGATAACGATGGCGATGATAATAATGGTGATTATTGTTGAGATCTTTCATGTTGTAGCCATTTGTAGTAAATAGAAACATTTTCGTCTACACTAGAATAAGGAATTATAATTTCAATAATGATGCATAGTAAAGCGCGGGATTTTCTATACTATAAAACATTAGAATTAACAACCGTTTCCTGAACAAAAATTTGAGTTCTCTTTGTACATCAGCTGATCAACTACAGCAGTTCTGAATGGGATGTAGGCTACTATGACTTTACAACGCTGTATAATTTTATACTGCCACAATATGAAAATAATTTCTGAATATAAGTAAATATAGCTTTCATTCTGTAGGGGAGTTTACCCCCATTTCCGAGAAATTAACTCACGTGTTTGATTCCTAGTATAATTTTATATTTTAAAATATTTCTTCCGGAAAACTTATTTGAGGTAACAATTATCATTGGTATTTCACAACACATAGTAAATAGTGCAATGCAGCGCTTATACCAAAGCACATGTATAGTAATACCAGCCAGTAATTTGAAAAAGCATTTCCTATATCACCTGCCTTGTTTGGTGATATAATGCAAAAATAACAATTTCATAATTAATAACACTAACGTATTTACATTTTTGTGTCCTGAATGTAATATTTCAGGCAGCTTTAAAATGTTTTGCTGTTATGTTTAACTTGACCTAAATCTGGAAAACATAATCCAAAAATATCACCAACAAGAACTAAACTTACTTGTATAGATATATGGTTAATATCCAAGCCAAAATGTTCCGTCATAATACAATTTTGAGCAGATCACTTAGGCCTACATTAAATATTCAGATTATAATATACTCTATTTACTTAATGAAGATGGAAAAAATGATTTGACAAGATAGAAAATATATTTCGAAATTTAAGCTGCGAAACACTTTTGACTTTTATATAGACGACTCTCCAAACGCTCCATTCGATTTGGTTAGCAGAATGTTTGTCTATTACATTTTCGTCTAATCTCTTTTTTTTACAATTGTCCTACATACATTTTTATTCACAAATTTTTTGTCCAATTCATTTTCGACCTATGTGAAATTTCTTCCTATATGTATTTTGTTCCTGCCTGTGGGAATCCGGAATGTTAACACCTTAAGGTTATGCAGAATCATGAAGCGAAAACGTGGAAATTCATTGTCTTATATTTATACAACATATAATATAAATTCGTTATTGATATTTAGTTTCATAGGACACAATTTCGTAATTTTCTTCAGTTCTCTTCATCGCCATCCTCAGCGTTGTGTGGGTTTCTGTGTAATTTCAAGTGGTATAAAAGTGCCGTCAAGTATTTTTTATTTGCCTATTTTGTTTATATTCATCATAATGTCCCACAATGTGTTCTACGTGTTCTTGATTCATTACATAAGTTTTGGCAGTGGTTGGTGACGTAAGTACCCTCCTGTGATCTGTGTAATTCCATTTCCTATTTCTGCTTACATATTTTTTTTATGTTTTCTAAGAAACGCGAAATATTGGAATTATGTGTCGCAATTACTTTTCCTATCTTTGAATAAAAGCCTTATACAGAATTACTTGTTTTTGTCTCCCATCTAGAACTAGCTGGTAAACATTCTATAAATTTGAGGGAAATATAGGCGGAGGAGCCCTGCGTCTGTCACGTTCTGGTCTTCCTCGAATGTAGAATATTTCTATGTATGTAGCAAATTCCATCACTGTTTCAACCAAATCGTCTAGAAGTTCATCAAAAGTAAAAGTTATGTTTTTTACGGGCACAAATGTAATTCCATGAATTCCAGTATTTTTTTTATTTACTTTCCTCATTGTAGTTTAGGTACTGCTCTCTTAAACCTAGGTTTACGATTTTTCTCCATGACTGGCCGAAATGATAAAGACACCCATTTATTTAGACGTTGGAGAAGGAATTCCTCAGCGTAATGATATTAGCAATTTCGAAGCCACAAACAGCATAAACGAGGGAGTAACTCAAAATTGTTCTGTGCTGAAAAGTTCTTCAGTTCTCTGTAAATGGTCTCATACGTGACTTGTAACTTACTTGAAGACAATGCATATGCAATAAGAAACGTTGCATAAATTGCCTGGGAACGGGTTTGTATGTGCCGTCCGATATAAAGCTTTATTAGCTTCAGGTAATCACGTATTTCATTCAGTTGAAAATTCTTAATAGCCTCTCGAGACAATTTCTTCCACTATCATAGTAGAAGAAACTATTGATTTGACTTAATTACGGTAAATGGATGATTAAGGTTAACTTCTAACATTGTCCGTGGTTTTGCCCGTCTTGCTTTGTCTTGTTTAGGTTGATTAGTCTTTTAACATTTTGTCTGTCGATCATTTTTACTAAAACTTCTTCATTCTGCATTCCTTCCATATTTTGTCTCATAATTGCATCTGTATTTGCATTAGATGACCTCCTAGCAGTATCTTTTATTCTTTGGACCACCTCTCTTGCTTTCACTGTAGCATCATTTAGTGGATGAAGATGTGCAGCAAAATGAATTTTGTATACTATATGTTTTTCAAATTTACATTTGTAATGCAACGCGCATTACAGCTTGGCCTATTTTCACATCACCAACATATCCTCGTCCTATTTCTGTTATAAAAGTGATGTTGGTAACAGTAGCCATCTTTTACTAGCCATCTTTTCGACACTATAATTTTTCGATCCATGACATATTTTTTTTATTATTGATGTATTGTATGCGTATCCAAGACATCACGTACCCATTTTTGTGTTTTTTCCCCCTTATTTACCAATAATGGAAGGAAATGATCTGGACCTATTTCCTTGCTGGACGAAAATGTTGTGGACCTAATTCCCTGCAGGACGAAAATGTTATAGACCTACATTTTTGGACTTAAGTGCTTTGAAGAAATAAGTTTGGACGAAAATGCGTATTGAACCAAATGTTTTGGACGAACATTCCTGAAAACTGTGATTGAATCAGTCATTTAAGAAAGAGCTCAATGGTATCTTTTTAAAAAGAAATTGTTTCTTCACATATAATGGTGCATAATGGGTAGATACATGATTCTGCATTAAAAGAGCTCAATAACATTGGTTCTAGCTGTCTGAATATAGCATTCATTTTAGAAGTGATGCAACTTCTGGAATTGAGGTCTTTATAAAGTGAATTTGCCATGACACCTAGTGACAAACATAAGAGTAATCTGGTCACAGTTGGTTACCAGTTACCAGTTCCAGCTATTTTAAATAAACATGGCGTCTCTTGGAGGGAATGCAGTTATTTGTAATGAGAAGAAAAGAAAGAAAGGTATATGTAATAAGCAAAACTATAAAAGTGGACTATGTAGAAATCATTGAAAGTACCTAAAAAAAGGGGAGATTTATTGTAAAATTGGTATCAACTAATGATATTAAGGAGGTTAGTAAATGGTGGCAGAAATACTACAAGAGAACCTGCTTGCCAGTAGAAACATAATCGAGAGGAACACCCCGTGATCAGAAAGTGAAACTGCAACCAACAATGTTCAATGGAAACAAGTATGACTCAAAGAACCCAAGGAAAGTATATGTTTCAGCATACATGGGAGATTTTATAGGACACTTTTGAATTGAAGATATCTGCTGCAGATATTGCAAAACTTTCGGATCAATATGCCTACAGTGAAAAAGTTCCCATTAACGTTAAGAAGATTGAGGATTTGTCTAAATTAATATGCTACATACCAGATAACACTTACGGTTTTAGAGGAACATCGTAGCCTGGCCTACTAGCAGCAAAACTGATGATGATGCATAAAGGAAATTAAATTTATTGTTCATTTTTTTGTTGTTCTTGACAATGTATTATAATTTTGACACAATATGTTAATGTTTCTGTGATTATGAATACCAGAACTATTTCAGTGAAATAAAAATATTAGTAAAAATAGAATTCATTTTTCATAATTTTATTCTCAAAATAGGAATTTCCTTTTGAAAGTGCTCAATTCCACAATTTTGAATCAGTATAACAACTTATCTGAACAAACTTTGCTAAAATATTGATTATTATTATAGGATAAATGTGTAACTTTGTATCAAATATTGCCATGTTTTTATATAATTAGTTTTTTCTTTCTCCTGAAAAATTTGAATTTGTGTCGTGGAGCCCTTTCTTAAATGACTGATTCGATTTAGTTTGGAGTGAAAACAGGACATTATAAGGAACCCATTTCAACACTAGAGAAAGATAAGAAATGGCAACTTAAGACATATTGAGTTACAGTCTGAGAGACATATTCGAGAAGAATTTCACACTTTTAATTTAAATGGTGAATCTGGAAATAACGTAACGAAGCATGAAGCGATCGTCCAATCAAGATCTGTGGAGCTAGAACTTCAAAGATTATGGCGGTAATGGCAAGAATTATGATCGAGATAAAGATATTAATAACGTCATTAGTTAAATTAGTAATTAGGCCCATGTTTGTACCAGCATTTCATTTTTGTACTTAGTAATTCATGTGCAGACATCAAGAACTGGGATCGTTGAATGTTCACTTTGGATCCCATGGAGTTTTACCTTCTGTGAAAGATGGGGATGCAGTAGTATTCTACTGATTTCTTCACCTTTAATGATTATTTTTATAAGAGATTCGACACTGTAGCTACTACGTAAAAGCCGTGTTGAGTGAATTTATACCAAAAATTTTTAGAGAGATTATTATTATTATTATTATTATTATTATTATTAGACTATTATTATTTTTTTGTCTCTGCTATGACTGAAATTTTAATCGTTCGAGCTATGAATAAAGCGGACTCGATTCTAAATTCAAAATAATGTTCCTTATTTTTTTTAATTATTTCAATTTATAATCTGTATATTACGACATTAAATTTAATATGTTCGTAATTTGTCGTAATTTGTAGGCAGCTACTTTATTCGCAGACAAGATTTAATGACATCAGAAGAAGTTGAAGTAGAGACAATAGGTCCTGAGGGTGAATCCTGAATTTGTCTCAGGATTTATTGTTAAGCATAGAAGATGTAATTTTGCTTAATGTTTTTTTTTGGCTAAGTATGCAGTTCTGTTTTATCCTTTGTTTGTGACTCGTATTGCTTCAATATTGATAGGTCTATGGAATAGTATTCGTTACAGTATTCATGAACATAAAGTATCCCCGATTAAAACAAAAACTATGGAATTTCAAGGGAGTGTACCAGTGAGAAATAAAATCTGCATTCACAATATCATAATTGAGCCATTCAATTGATTCAAGTATTTAGGTTATACAATATCATATCTAGAAGAGAAAGACATGTCACTAAATATTCCACAATTTATTAAAATGACTGGTGTAATAAATCAAGTATTCAAACCATCACAAATTCAACGACATACCAGGCTTAATAACTACAACATTTTAGCTCGTCCAGCCTTAGTTTATGGTAGTAAAGCATAGACACTTAAGAAAAATTGTTGAAGGAAGATTGACATCTGCTGAAATGCGTTTAATGAGATGGAACAAATGAAGATATTCTCCAGGAGCTGAAAGTTGAGTCAATTTTTCAATACATTCATAGTTATAGAACTCAATGGAAATATTATGTAGATAAAATGAACAACCTTAGGTTTCCCGAATTAATCTTATCATATACACCAAGAGGTCGTCGACTTTTTGGAATACCTAAAAGGAGATGGCTAGAGACCGTATCGGGCAGTGAGGTCCAATAATTATACGTCGATGTTAATGATAATGATGATAATTGTGAACACACATTTTTATTTTTTACGTTCTATACAATTAAATTCGGAGGGTACTATGTATAGACATTTCGCTAGCCCGTGCTACAAGCGTGCTGAACTATCCCTGGCTATCGACTGATTACTTGTACAGGATTCACATCATATCACTAACATTGGTTTATGAATAAGGAAAACGTTAGTTTGCTGATCATCCACCGGAAGCCCGCGCTAAGAATGTCTATGAATATGGCCCGGAATTTTTATCATCTGAAACAATGATATTTACCATCAGAGTTCTTTGCTCTATTAAATTAGGTTCGTTTGAAACAAATTTGTGATGTGATTTATACAGAATAAAAATGATCATAACCTGGCCTCCATATTTTATTATGGCTAAAATTTGAATCATCGGTGTAGCTCATGCGACAGACGTGTTTGTATACTGATCTAGAGCTACCCTAGTGCGTGAGTTCAATTTCCCTTTGGCCTTATTATGTGATTGGATATTTTTCCGAGGTTTTGAGAAAGACTGTAAGACGAATGTCAGGTAATTCTACAGCGAATCCTCGGCCTCTTTTGGAAAATACTATCTCCATTTCCGACCCAATTATCGACTAGGACGTGTCTGACTATACTTATCCACGTGTACTCAGTTATGAACTTATGACATATCTACTATGCCTTGGACCGGAACAGTAGCCTTGTATGATTCCAAGGAATAAAGGTTAATGTAATATTAAATATATTAAAGTGTATGGTTATTGACTCAATTTATATTACACAAAACCCGTCTGAATATATTTCTTTTCACACAATTTTTGAAAACATCAGTCACTTTACACATTGTAGTAAGTAATAAGTATGGAATTGTGCTGTTGTCTAACATTCAATAAGTACCATATAATTTAATTGTAACATGAGTCGTCTAGTATCAATGTCACTTCATCCATTTTATAAAATTTTACAGGAGAAAGAAAAAACTAATACATTTTAACTACGGGTTTTCTATAAATAGTTTCGTTACTTTGGCGCCATAAAGTTACGACATAGACAAATATATACTGGAAATTTAAATTTGCTAGCTTTCTGATTATCCTTTATTAACTTCGTAATTGTTATTTCAAGTAAAACGACATATGGATAATAGATAATTGTTTAATACTAGTAATTAAATTTGAGAAACAAATTACAAATTTACTTGTTAAAACTCAAATAAAATCTGCATACGTGGATTTAGCTAACTCTGCACATAACCAGGAACTTCAACCATCAAATGATACCCATTTTGCAACTTAATTCTTCACAAATCTATAGAAAAACTTACAGAGATCGCAAAGTACAGCATTGATTCAATTTGAAAAAAAAGAAGAATGTAGCTGACATTGATAGTAGACGACTCACATAATTATTCAATTAATTGTACGTAAGATAATAATTTATAATTACTTTCACAAAGACGTTGCGGTTTCTTTTGGAAATAATTTGGTTTATATTTTGTTTTGTAGTATCGAGTTACTTTAAGGGGTTAGATACAGCTTACAGCAGTAAAATGTTTTGAAATATTCAACTTTTTTTCCTCAATTACTGTACCTTGTACGATAATGTAAATTGGTATGTGTAAAACACTGTCCTTATGGTACACGAAAAAAAATATTTTTACGATTAAAAAAATATACAGTATGTATATATATATATATATATATATATATATATATATATATATTTTTTTTTTCAAAATTCATAATGGTGGTAGTTCACTGTGCAGTGATGAAGCGTTTCCCTCATAACTCATAAATTTGTTAACTTTTTATGTTATGTCTTTTATTTTATTGCTGAAACTCATGTTTACAATATCATGCTCTTTCAACTACATTCCTTAATAAATAATATATTTTTTTATTTCATGCTAGAAGAAAATACTGATATTTGACCGTTTTCATAAATAATTTATTTTTTATCAGACAATCTATCAAAAGTAGAGAAGTGATCTTGCATCATATTGTAGATATGACAGGCATAAACACACACAAAGAATTTCAACACAGAATGTTGGATAGTTTTTTAGTTATGTGGGAAAAGCTTCATTACTGCACAGTGAACTGAATTTTGAAAGAAAAAAAATTAAACATTTTATTTAATCGTAAAAATATTTATTTTATATAGCAGAGGAACAGTGTTTTACATATACTAATTTTCATTATTGTACAAGATACAGTGATGGAGGAAAAAAAATGTTGAATATTTCCAAAATTTTACTGCTGTAAGCTGTACCTAACCCCTTAAAACTATAAAATTACACACATTTAAATTTAAAATTCCTTCATAAATTCTTAAATTCTACAACATGAAAGCCATATAGTGTATTATTATTACAATGGGATACATTCTTCTGATGCTGTGCAATTTCATTGTTAATAAGAACTCTTTTATTCAAAATATAGGGTGACCGCACCATTAGTCAGCCTGTTAACAGTACTATAATACACTAGAGTAGTTTCTGATAAGAAAACCATTTAACATTATTTCCTTTATTAATCACCATTACAAACAAATAGTCTAGTTTTGAAATTTGACATAACATAACATTATAACTACACTTTTTGGACTAAAAATAATACATTTTCCTAGTAGTAACAAATTCTCCAGTATTCGGCCACAAAAAACCAGTGTCCAGCCAGTTTGAAACCAGTACTCACCCTCTAAACCAAATTTTACTGTTAGAATATGATAAAATAAGCATTAGGCTATACATGTTCTTTCATTATACAGTATTACAAAAAAAAATAGAAGGGATTACAGAAGGCATTTCTGAGGTGGACACTATTGAAACAATATTCCTTTTACAAAAATAAATAAATAAATAAATAAATAAATAAATAAATAAATAAATAAATAAATAAATAAATAAATAAATAAGTAAGTAAGTAAATAAATAAATAAATAAATAAATAAATAAATAAATAAATAAATAAATAAATAAATAAATAAATAAATAAATAAATAAATAAATAAATAAATCAGCAAAATTGACAGTGAAATTCTTTACCCGCTGCAATATCGTACGGCAATACATTAAGCTCAGTACCTACATTTGAGATGAAACCAGTTTGAACAATTATCACACCCAATATTTTTCAAATCTTCATCTTCAACGTCACTAATAAGTTCATCATTACAAGCAGCACGCAGTTGTCTTAAATGAGCCGTTCAGAGCAGAAGTGGTGTAAGTCAAAATTGGATGCTGAGGTTTAAAGTAAAACTTGTGTAAAATACAGCGCAAAGTAGCAATTAATATCCAATTTAGTTGAACTATTATTAATCAGTGGATAGCACGAAGGAATTATTAATTGCTACTTTGCTGTGTGTTTTACAGAATTTTTACTCTAAACCTCATTACCCAATTTTGACTTACGCCACTTCTGCTCTGAACGGCTCAAATAATTGTCCTCTTCCTGAGATTCATCATCTGGATCAGCATTTGCATCAGAGATGGATGTACTTTTTTTGTCTTTGCTATTTTTCATAAGAGATTTTCGATTCTCCCTCACCTCTTTTCTCTGTTGTTTTCATTTTGTTTCCTCGATTTTGGTAAAGTTCTTTTTATGGAAAAACTCACGCCATGCTGCTGATGAAATACTGTAGTACTTGGAACTCTCTCTTTAACAGGTCGTTGCTTTTTTGTATTTGATAAGGAACCTGGCCAGAACAGATGCTGTTCAAAATTTTGTCCCTCTTGCAATGTCCCTTACCAATGTTTAAATTATTTTGCCGAATCTCAAGCAAAGCTTCCACTTCATATTGGTGAATCGGCCGTTTCACCCTTTTAACCGAAAACATTTTTATTTATAGGCCTATCTGTAAAATGTATATTTAGGGAGCAATTTGTAGGTAACTTCTCATGAGTTCTACACTATTATTATTACATTATTTTATTTAGATTTTAATATTTGAGATGGTGGCTTACTATAGGTTAATCAAGATACCAATAGTCAGCCCCTATCTATCTTACTAGGCTGACTACTGGGTTTTATGTATTTAAACCAAAATACCATGGTCTGACGTTAAAGGCTAGGCTTTAAGCTTGCAGATGACAGAAAATGGTCTTTAAACTGAGTGTGAGCCATAGTTCCAGTAGTCAGCCGCCTAGTCAGTATAATAACGAAATACTGACCTTGTAAAAATGACACTGCATGTTGTTCAACGCACAAGAATATCACACAACAACAACAACATGGTGCTCTCCACAACATGTTTAGAGGCTAACTATTGCTTTATATTTCTCACATCAGAGGTTACTAGAGGTTCGAGGGCAGGACAAAGAATGGGAGAGTACTGGTGAGCCAACAGAATATGTACATATACTTTGATGTACTTATTTTTTTTTCATAATTATGCTAAGATGGCTGACTACTGGGAGGTGGCTGATAACAGGGTGAACTACCCTATAATCTAATTCTACTAACTTATTCACAAGGGTATCGTTGTTTTATCTGAATAATACTTTATTGCTTATATTTTCACGAACAATTTCTGTTTTTATCTACTCTTCAGGTTTTCTCGAAAATGGAACACAAAATGTTTTTTTTTTCTTTTTAACTTATTTTATATTAATATAATACCAACACATTAATAAAAATATATTCATAATCTGTATTTTAGTCTAAACTAAGTTCGTGTGGAGATCTGGTTTCATACGTACTACGTAATGAAGGTCTTTTGTATGGATTCTATTACTCGAAATATTTAACGAGGTTTCGATAGCTATTCCATCTTTTGAAACCCATTCCTCAGTGGTATGGCTTTGTCAAGGTATATACAGTATATCTGTGTGTATGTGTGTGAGTTAAAAAGCGTTGATGGCAAACCGCATCTCTGTCAGAGGCCTTGATTAGTTGGAATGTTATGGTTCAATCAGTGCACACATCCTCGTTCTTTTGAGCATGCATATCACTGCATTTAGCAGGTATGGAAGGATATTTTACCTCTTTTTTTTATATATCCTGCTGTTTACAAACATATTTTTGTCATTTAGGTAGGCTATGTGAACCTATTTTCTTGTAATTATAACCCTAGGAAAATAGCAATGTAGAATACAGTCATAGTGTCATTTTCTTATTGCATTAATAATAACGTTTTAATTACATTCTTCTTATTGCTACTGTAAGCAGTTTCAGAGGCCCGGAACATAATTCTCTATATGAGGCCCCTTCTTTTCACATGACAACTAGACCAATCTTATTTTATTTAAACATAACTAATGAACTCATAGAACGAAGCCACAGTACTACTACTACTGCTACTACTACTACTACTGCTGCTGCTAATAATAATAATAATAATAATAATAATAATAATAATAGTAATAATAATAATAATAATAATAATAATAATAATAATAATAATAATAATAATGGTAACAAGAATTTACCTAAAATAATTTTTTCGTAATATTGTTATTTACCTACTTATTTGCTTATTTATTTATTTAATTGATTATTTATTTATTTATTTATTTATTTATCTATTTATTTATTTATTTAATTGCTTATTTACTTATTTATTTATGTAATTGATTATTTACTTACTCATTTATTTATTTCATTGCTTATTTACTTATTTATTTAATTATTTATTTAATTGCTTATTCATTTACTTACTTACTCACTCACTTACTTACTTACTTACAAATGGCTTTTAAGGAACCCGAAAGTTCATTGCCGCCCTCACATAAGCCTGCCATCGGTCCTATCCTGTGCAAGATTAATCCAGCCTCTATCATCATATCCCACTTCCCTCGAATCCATTTTAATATTATCCTCCCATCTACGTCTCGGCCTCCCTAAAGGTCTTTTTCCCTCCGGTCTCCCAACTAACACTCTATATGCATTTCTGGATTCGCCCATACGTGCTACATGCCCTGCCCATCTCAAACGTCTGGATTTAATGTTCCTAATAATGTCACGTGAAGAATACAATGCGTGCAGTTCTGCGTTGTGTAACTTTCTCCATTCTCCTGTAACTTCATCCCGCTTAGCCCCAAATATTTTCCTAAGCACCTTATTCTCAAACACCCTTAACCTATGTTCCTCTCTCAGAGTGAGAGTCGAAGTTTCACAACCATACAGAAGAACCGGTAATATAACTGTTTTATAAATTATAACTTTCAGATTTTTGGACAGCAGACTGGATGATAAAAGCTTCTCAACCGAATAATAATAATAACACGCATTTCCCATATTTATTCTGCGTTTAATTTCCTCCCGAGTATCATTTATATTTGTTACTGTTGCTCCAAGATATTTGAATTTTTCCACCTCTTCGAAGGATAAATCTCCAATTTTTATATTCCAAGATACTGCAATGGAGGAAAGAATGTTGACTGTTTCCAAAATTTTACTGCTGTAAGCTGTATCTAACCACTCAAACTTACATTCTTTGTTGAAAAGTTGAAGCGTGAGAATCGCTATCCAAAAGAATCGATGGGTTGCAGTTCAAGATAATTATATGGCGTAGGTTTGCAATAGAAGTAAAGTGTCCATTGTCTCTAAAAATGAATTTCTATCTTGAAATGCTTCTCTCAACGTCGCAAACGTTACTGGAGCATACTTAAATGTTTGTAACTGTTCCATAGTAAAAGATAATTCACTGGAATAATGGAAAAATTTCCGTTGAAAATATATTTAATTTTGCACATTTGTTCGTATCCAGGATTTTTTGATACTATGTAACTTCTTTTATTTTTAAGCTTTTCTCCTACACTACCAGGGATGGAAGTTAGGTTCGATGTTGTTTCTTCAAACACTTGAAATGTCACATTTAAAGATATGTCTAACCTTTCGAAGGACGTTATTGCTTCAGACATACTAATTTGCCGTGAGATTCACTAGGTGTGCCTCGAAGTTTTCAATACTTTTCTGGTCAAAATAATAATAATAATAATAATAATAATAATAATAATAATAATAATAATAATAATAATGATAATTTCTCTCAATGCAAGTTTTCAAAAGTAGGATATGATACTATCCTTTTAAAAATCCAAATTATACATTTATGTGCAACATAAAATCAGCTTCAATGAGCTTAAACGGGAAAATATGTGACAATAATATAAATATCATGAAATATTATGCATTACACTCGTATAAAAAAGCCAAAATATGCAAATATATGCAATACAAAATTTGGTTTGATAAGCTTAAATTTTGATGATTCGTGGAGATAATTAATCAGTAATTAATTACTGCGAATGGAAACATATATTTGCAAATGCATGAACATCCTGGCCCTCATCATTACAATTTTTCTTTTATCTAGCAAAAGCAGAGGAAACAGTCTGTGTACGAGAAAATGCATGCTTGCAATCTGGAAAGCTATTTTTAATTAAGGTACCGTACACCATAGTACGGAAGAGTTTGCAAATGTAACAGTAGGCCTACATGCTAGTCAACTGTTACAAGTTAAACACATTAAACTCTGTAATCAACTTGTTACTTAATGGAGAAAAATTCCTTCCGGCGTCGGGATCGAACCCGGATCCTTGGTTCTACTCACCGAGCGCTCTAACCACTGAGTTATGCCGAGGTTCAATCCACAGCAACGGATCAAATCTTTCTCCTTTGGTATTTTCCCTTTGTGGCCTTACTCCATGTCTTCTTCTTCTTTTTCTTCTTTCTTGGCGCTACAGTTCATTGTGAACCTTGGCCTCTTCCACGATTATCCGCCAGTTGTCTCGATCCTGCGAAATTGCTTTCCAATTCCTATATCCCATCTTACATATGTCTTCCTCAACTCCATCCAACCATCTTATTCTTGGTCGTCCACGGCTTCTTTGGCCCCCAGGATTTCTACGTCACTCATCCGTGCCACATGCCCAGCCCACCTTAATCTTGCTGCTATTACTATTCCTCTAATAGGCGGATTTTTATAGATGGAATACAACTCATTATTATATCGTCTCCTCCATCTTCCTCTCTCGAATACTGGACCAATTATTTTACGGAGTATCTTCCTCTCAAAGTCATCCAAATTTCCAGCGTCCTTTTTTGTTAGGGTCCACGTCTCAGCAGCATATGCTAGTACAGGTGTTATAAGTGTTTTATAGATAGTTATCTTTGTGGTACGATATAAAATTCTTGAACAAAGTAATTTTCTTAAGGCGAAGTAAGCTCTATTAGCAGCCATTAACCTCTGCTTTACTTCATATGAAATATCATTAAACGTTACTCCATGTACTACCAATTAATATCACTGTAAACTTAAAAGAGTAAAGTGATTTTTGATGCTGTTTCTGACAATAATTAATTACGCAATTACTTATTCATAATTAATTATTTACTCAATTATGATTTAAGTTGGCAAAGTTATTACCTATTTCAATTCTCATATACTATTTGAAAAAGAAGCTTGTTTCTGAATTTTGAGACCCCAGAATCTTGAGGCCCTAAGCGGAGGTACCATAGGCCCCTACCTAAATCAGGCCCTAGCTGTAAAACTAAATACTTTCAATGAAATCAACCATAGACTTCGCAGTTAAACTTTTAATCGGAAAAGAAATATTATTGCTTTACAGCACTAATCCCTGAGCTCTTAGAAATCGATTTAGGTATTTAAATTCTAAAATAAAAATATCGTACTTCTTTTTCTTTGTATTTAAGGATGTAGACATTTTATTTGTTTCTGCTTCACAGTCTTGTCCATCGTGTCGAGAGAATTTCCTCTCCCAATATTCGATAATCTATAAATTTAAATACGGTGCTATTTTACCTAGCTAATAAATTATTGTTGTTGTTTGGTCAACTGTTCGAAGACAGAGTTGAACCTCACAAGTGATACCAATATTGCAGCACTTATGAGGCAACTAGGCCAGGAGATAATGGAGTAGGGTGACCAATTCTTTTCCCCCCTCCATTGCATACATCGCCGATTAGCTACATATTACACTAATCGGACTTCAGATGCATACAATCAATATTATTCTTCCTCTGACACATATCGTCAAGTGAGACGTACTGCCTGATAATATATGTGCATATCAGACAGAATCCCAGTCAGAGATATGCTAATTCCCACTTAAGGAAAATTATCTCTCCATTTCTGGTGATATTATACAATTTCTTTTCTATAAAAAACTACTTGGAATTAATTCCTGCTTCATATATTTTATTAAATAGAAATACTGTCTTGACATCCAAATTTCGCAGTCATAAACTAACGTTTTCACAACCATGACCATGCACATTTTGAATGAAGTCACTTTTAACTTGAACTGTCGAAATAGTTATGAGAGATAAAAACTGTTTCGATTAGCCAAAGAAATATTGAAAGTGTAGTATAAAAAATATAAATTACTCAGTATTAAAAACAATCTACCACTTAGTCGTAAAGCACACATTAGGTAAATAAAAATTTATAAGTAACATATATTATGACAATAACTATGAAATTACTTTAAATATACGAAGGCTATTCGGATTTCAACTTACAACGGTCAATAAAGAAGGGAAATAAGGAAAGCAAAATATTTGATTATGTGAGTCACTACCTGAGCCACAATACGTAAATTTAAATTTAAATTTTTCAAGAAGTCAAAAATATAGGCTAATTGTACAATTAAATTAATTAATCTGTTTCAGTTATTAATTTATTTCTTTGCATACACAACGACAAGATAGTAGATATGTTAATAATCATTAGTCACAAATCAACATTGTTTTTCATTAATCATTAAATTGTATATTATGTAAAAATACAACAGTATTAAAAACACTAACTTAACTAAACACTTAACACACAGTTTGTAAATTTGTAGTGTTTTTGTAAATTTGTAGTGTTTTGTAACTACCCTCTGCTTTCTAGTTTTCCGAGACACTTTTTTTTTTTTGTAAGAGAATGTGTTTGAATTATTTTCATCATTGCTTACCGGTGTGTTAATCAGTATTCTGTGCTCATGTGGCTGCTAAAGCAAAACACAGATCCCGTCTCAATGCAGAGTAAGATATTCGGTTGCAGCTGTCCCAAATTCAGCCAAATATAGCCACATTGTATAAATCAAAACACTGTCATTAGAATCTAAATTGACGGGCTGGACTTTATCATTTTTTTCCGATACCAAGTAACATTTTTGGCTTTGCAACTGTTAAATAGTTTTCAACAACATAACTATGTTCGTAACATATTGTGGATTTACCATACCTATTTTGAATTCAATCTCAAATATATTACCATGATTAATGTTTTCTGTTGTTTTCGTTTATGAAGTTCAGTGACTTTCTTATTTCTCTGACATTAGTTGAGAACGTAATATTTAAAATGAAATAAAACTTGATGTTTAACATAGCCAAATACTTAAAAATTTGTTCCATCTTCAATACTGCTGTCATTTGGTTTCGTACCTATGAAGGCACCGGGTGAAAAATTTTTCGGCCTTAGGCAAATATACTTATGGAAAAACTTGATGTTTTGAGGCAACTTTATTTGAAGTTCCAATGTTTAATGGATTTTAGTGGTAAAAAATGAAGTTAGGTTAAAACAGCAAAAACTGCAGAAACGTGCCTTTGGCGTAAGTGCGATGATAGTGCACCTTGACGAATTTCTCATCTAGAAAACGATCAGCGGATCAAAAAGTTTTGGGAACCGCTGGACAGGAGAGTTTGACTCAGATTAAAATTATAAAATAAAATTATTTTACATGATGAAGGTAAAGTGAACCCCATTACAGGCCAAATCGATCCAGAGTGTGGATGACAATAAAACTCCTGTCTTTACAGATAAAATCGGCTTTAATGGCAGTAGGACTGTCAGTCCTACGTTACCGCCTGTACTCGAAAGGAAATCTCGGTCCAAGTGGAGCCGGAAAGATTAGGTCAATGGAAAAAATCCATGACCCTATCGAGAATCGAATCCGACATCTTCCGGCTTTGCAGCATTATACAGAGAAATGATTCAGAACAGAAATACTGGAATTTCTTGAGGTGACTTAAGGGGACACTTGTGTGTTTTATAAAACTTCTACAATTTTCATCTATAAACATGCCTATAATACTATCATCTGTATAAATTTTGATGTCATTAGGGCTAATAGTTTTTAAATAAATTTTATTTTGACGCCACTACAAAGGCTTCTTACGATACAGTTTTCAAAATTTTCAATGCAAAGTCCATTGTTGATTTCATTGAAAGTATTCAGTCTTACAGCCAGGGCCTGATATAGGCAGGAGCCTACGATGCATCTGTTCAGGGGCTCAAGATTCTGGGGTCTCTAAATTCAGAAACAAGCTTCTTTTTCAAGTGATATATTAAAATTGAACTTGAAAATAGTCATGGCAATAAAAATGAATTAACTTTTTGGGCTCAGTCACAATAGAGAGTCACAGTACCATTTTAAATTTTCATAATTTACCATTAGAGCATATTTTATTATAATTGCAATATGAATATGTCCCGAAGGAACTTGATATTAATATTTCATGCAAATGCTAAGGCCAAGGAAGTTTTTAATAGAAAAAGGAGCATCTTCTGCGGACTTCGACACGTTACTCGTCCATCACGGATGCACAAGAAACCTACTTGGGCTGATATGCTTAGTGTCCATATCCCTCACAATAGCAATCTTTGTATATTTACGTAAGCAAAAGAAACAAACTTATACTTTTGACCATTTACGCTAAGACATGTTGTTTGTTTAAACATCCGAACATGTAAATGTCATGAAGATAATTCTCGTAGACTAATAAAATGTACAAGAATTTTTGCAATATACTTTTGAATTTCATATGGACTTAGCATGTCCATTAGAAAATTTGTGTGAATGAATTTATTAATAAAAGTGTATGTATGTATGTATGTATGTATGTATGTATGTATGTATGTATGTATGTATGTATGTATGTATGTATGTATGTATGTATGTATGTATGTGTGTCTATGTATGTATGTATGTATGTATGTATGTATGCGTGTATGCGTGTATGTGTGCATGTGTGTCTGTATATTATGTATGTGTGTATATATACGTTTGTATATAATATTATATTTCCCTAACTCGAGGGTTGACATCTAATTCCCAAAACAAGAATTTGTGAATTTTTATATCTCTTCCACCTATGAGTTTCACTTTAAAATTATGTGTAAAAAATACTTCATAGTTGAACAGCGTAACAACGAAATCATATAAAAAATAGCCTACTCAAACATTGTCCTATACCGCCCTAATTGATAACCATTTTACGTGCAATTATTGATTAGTAGGGAATTATTCTAGTGTTAGTGTAAGTGTAAATAATAATCAATTTCATTTAAATTATTAATAAGGTTAATGATCTGATACATCATTATGTATGTATATGAAACATCTAAATTTTACTCAGGTATGCACACACACATTATATAATACATGTTAGTACATGACGTGTAGCTTGCATAATTATTAGAAACGTGGGTAGTGTAATTTGATATTTCTTAGGCATAGATTAGTCATGTATTATATTACATTATTAAAATGTACAATGTGAGTGGAACTGAGACTTTTTGAGCTCGCTTTGGGGATGGAGTTCTTCTCTAATAATTCTATTATATATGCTTTGTGTGTGTGTGTGTGTGTATATATATATATATATAAATTTACTTGCTACACACGTCGGTTATCTATACTAATTTCAGTATTTTCAGCCGGATGGATTTTTGTATGTATTATTGTTTTTCCTCTCCTAAGAAGTAGAATAGCACTGGGTGATGGAAACAGGAGTTTACAGTTGAAGGAAAAGCTTTCATAACATTAACGTGCGCTCCCGTGGGAAATTCGTTTTTTTTTTTTTACTTTAAAACGACCAGGCTACCATTGGTTGCATCAGTTTGCATGTATTTGGCGCCACGCCTTCCTGATCAGAGCGCCAATCTGATGCGGAGAGTGATTATCATTGAAATGTGTAGGCTCTTTTGTTTCTTAAATTGTGTCATTCCCTATTGTGCAAGATGGATTTAACTGACACACTTCACTATTGTAGATATAGGAATAAACAGTATAGCATTTTAAAATAAATACGTGGAAAGTTTCTATTCAAGAATATTCTTAGCTTAGAGATGGTATATTTAGGAGAATAAATATAAATTTTAGATTTAAAATATGTTGAATGCACTTACAGTCTTCAATTTTATAATTGTTATAATACCTTATTGTATCATAATGTCGACAAAAACTTGGGGATATGCCAATTGCACAGAGATACAAAACTCTAACATTATCTCGCTGTCGACCTCATAATGGACTTTGAACCTTGTAATAACCAGATCTGGGCTCGATTCCTGGTGGATATATGCTGAATATGTTCAGAACAATACGGAATTTTTAACGTTTATTCGGGAATTCTTTCATTTATTCTTCCAATTATTAATCTACCTTTATGTCTCTTATCTAAAACAAAAAATACAGAAAGGCAATCAATTCTAAGCTTTTAACATTAGGTAATTTTTGTGCTGATTTGAATTGAACTTAAAAAATTTAAAACCTAGAAAAATTCCGTAAACGAAATTAGAGGAACTATTTAAACTGAAGTTATTACATAATTAATAAAAGTGTAATATAACTCTTTATTTTATTCTAAATGCAATGCAATTTATCTAATTTATTTATTAAGTTATAACAGAGCAGCTGCCTTCACAGGGTCGAAACAAATATTTACAGAGCTGCAACCTTGAAATGATTTAGCCAAGAATAAGATGAGTAATATAGAATTATGTTTTATAACACATGGAATTTAATGAATAGCCAATTATAAATTATTACTCCGTTCTTACAAGTTACATGTACACTTCCTTTTCGAGAGATGTTCGACACTTATCTCATGTGTCTATTGTGGGTTAAGTATTTCAAGTCTCTCTTCTTGCTAACGGACCATCGAAATTACTCAAGAAAGGGCTTCCATACTTCTTGAGAAAAGTTGTATGTAACATTAGTAGGTCTAGGAAGTGGTTTCGTAAAAGATAATGTCGCTTACTGTATTAAAATAGTACCTTCCATTCTTTGGTTTGCTTCATCTGTCCAAAAGATGAAATGGGAATTCATGTCTGTCTAGTCCACCAAAGTGTAGAATATTAGCAATGATCATTTTCTTTCCACACGTATGACGATTAGATACCAAATATTAATTTAATACTTTTCTGGTTGAAAAAGAAATAATAATAATAATAATAATTATAATAATAATAATAATAATAATAATAATAATAATAATAATAATAATAATGGTTTATTTAACCTGGCAGATTTAAAGCCATACGGCCTTCTCTAACACTCAACCAGGAGTAAAACTGCGTTATAAAAAAACTACAAATTTACAAAGTACACTAAAATTTTACACACAAAAACTGAATAAGATAATAATAATATAATGTAAATAACAAGTAAGTAGGAATCAGACATAATATATAACGTATAGAAAGAAAGGAGAAAGCAAAATAAAATGTGAACAGCAAATATAAATAAATGAGAAATACAAAGTATAAAAATATAAGACAATTATTGATAATAATAATTAATAATAATATTAGTAATAATAATAACAATAATAATAATAATAATAATAATAATAATAATAATAATAATAATAATAAAATAGTGAAGTACAAAGTACAAAGCATACAATTAATACAATATTTTTAAGTACACACAGTAAGGAAAATTATGATTATATGGTAAACATTGGTAATTTCGTGATAATTTCATGAAAACTAATTTAAAATGCAAATGTGTATATATATCCTTATTCCGATTTTTTCATCTAAAAGACGATAACTTGCTGTACAAATCTGGAGACATAAAACATTGGATACGTTCTTGAATATGTGCCAAAAAACAACTTTTACAACTTAAGCTGAAAGGTTGGTTATTTCGTGATAACCTTGGTAATTTCGTGATATTGCATTGATAATTTGGTGAGAGGTAGAAGAATTGTGGAAAAATTCATTAAAGTCAAATGAAATTCTCATTTATTGTTACAAGACTTCAAACATAGTAATTCCGTCTAATATTCATAGCAAGAAAACATAGAAATACATATCAACACATAATAAGAATGAAATCAAAGTAGAAATTGAAATTGAAAAGGGATCTTCTTTGCCCTGAAAGGGTGAATGCTTTTATTACGGACTCTACTATAGCCTATATTACTAGGGTAACTCCAAAAGTAATGCATAACTTTGTTTAAAAATTATATTTTTATTCTACAGATTTGCTATTTTCACAGAATGTAGAGGCATCCTTAAGGAACAAAATGTCACTTTTCCACAAAATCCCCGTCCCTTTCAACTGCCTTAGGTAACCTAGTAACGAGGGCCTGTAGACCAACACGGTAAAAGTCTGGACCAACACGTCTGAGCCACTCTTTAGCAGCGTACACAAGGGAGTCATCTTCTAACCTCGTTCCGCGAAGGGATCCTTCAGTTTACCAAAGAGATGGTAATCGCACGGTGCCAGTTCAGGACTGTAAGGCGGATGTTTCAGTGTTGTCTATCCGAATTTTCTGATCTGGTCTGTGGTCTTGTGACTGTGCGTTGTCGTGTAATAGCAGAACATCCTGCTTCTCCCGATGTCGTCGAACACGACTCAGTCGAACTAGAAGTTTCTTGAGATTTGCAACATACCCGTCAGAATTAATGGTGGTTCCATGTGGCATGATGCCCACAAGTAAGAGTCCTTCTGAATCGAAAAACACAGTAGCCATAACGTTTTCTGCCGAAGGTGTACTTTTGAATTTCTATTTCTTTGGTGAATTTGCATGATGCCACTCCATTGTCTGCCTCTGTCTCCGATCCAAAATGGTGGAGCCATGTTTCATCTTCTGTCACAATTCTTGCAAGTATGTCATCTAGCACTTATCATTGACACTTAGCATGATAACAATGCGAACGGAAGCTACACTGAACCCACTGCGTCTCCGTTTTCTTTTTTGTTATCACATCTTGTCTTCAGATTTCTAAAATACCTATTGTAATACATTTTATACTATTTTAAAAATTGTAACACTTAATGCTCAACAAAATTTCGCCTCAAACAGCTAAGATTTCTATCAGTAAAGCTAAGCCTATATGGCGACTACAGATGATTCTAAAATTCCAAAATATTTCCTAAAATTTCATGAAGATACAATAAATAATTGTTCCAAATATCATATGCTTTCCTTTAGTAATAAGTCTGTAATGTAATTACAAACATCCACAAAATTTGTACGCCTGAGAAGTCGACGCAAACTTGCTCTCTCTAAACATAAAAGAACACTGAAGCAACTACAATAGTCACACAAAGATTAGCTGTATGTTTCTGGAAACTGGACAACATATGCAATCCCTTGGCGGAAATTTGGATCTCGTAACACCATTGGTTAGTTCACAAAAGAGCAAAGAATAAGTATCACGAAATAACCACTGCCACGAAATTACCAATGTTTACCCTATATACATATGTAGCTCATGTTATCACCATTATCGTTAAATATGAAAAAAAAAAAAATAAATAAATAAATAAATAAATAAATAAATAAAAAAATAAATAAAATAAGTTAAATATCACTGGCATATATAAAAAATATGAATACTTAGAAACAAGCAATACAAAACTTGTCATAATAGCAAGTTAGTTTGGCAACTCGTCATAAGGTAATTTTCTAACTTTGGATTTGAAAGATTTCAATGTTCGGCAGCCCTTGACTTTAGGCGGCAGAGAGTTCCAGTGACGAGAGGTAGCAACAGTAAAAGATAAAGAATATAGAGATGATGTGTGAAGTGGAATTTCTAGTGTGTTATCGCGTTGTACAATTTGTATTTAAATGACCGGACGTACTTCATACTCAGGAGTTATTCTGCCTTAAATAGGGGAGAGTTGCCGAAATTGGACCGTTGCCTAAAATGGACCGCAGTTGTATTTCCATATATAGAAATATTTGAAACATTTCATTTGGCACCACTGCTTGCTAACGTTACCTAACTTATTCATCTTGAAGTTCAGTGAGCTGCAGCCATCTTAGCGAATAGGATTGCCGTTAATGTGTTTTGGTGTTTTCTCTTACAATTTTTACGCTACGGATCTTAAGCTTCTGTATACAGTGGGAGTAAGTAATAACAATTTCTATACTATACATTCCAAGTATTTTTCATTATCTACTATCTGCGTGTATTAAAACTAGTATTTAAGTTCATGTGTTTGTTTAGTGTCGTCTGTCTGCATACGTGAACAAGTTGCCTAGGTTGGACCTCTGCGCGTTGCTTGGATTGGACTGGTCAAATTTAGGAAACTGTTAGTATTTTTTTTCAACATGAATATAAAACATTATATTATGGTCAATGTTAAGAAAAAGTAATGTTTTGGGGGATTCTGTGTCTTTATGTTTCCAAGATGTCAAAAAGAGGAACCTACCGGAAATAAAATGATACTTTGAAGATGGCGGTAGCAGCATACAGGAATGGTGACTATGGACTTAACGAGTGTGCTCGCGTATATGGAGTGCCATAGGCTACAGCAAAGACACATGCTGATTGTAAAAACGCTTTCCAATGAAGTCCTTCGGAAGACAAGCAACCTTCAATTGAGATATGGAAAAACTTATTGCCGACTACATTCTCTTGTTTCAAGAAAGGTTTTATCGGTTGACAATCAAAGATGTGCATAAGCTTATTTTGATATCCCAGAAAAATATGATGCTCCCAACACGTTTAACAAGGAGAAAAAAATGGCCGGAAAGAAGTGATTCTGTGCTTCTATGAAGCGAAACTCAAAACTTTCTCTCCGTCACCCAGACGGGACATCAATGGCCCGAGCTAAGGGGTTCAATAGGGAGAGTGTTAACCAGTTTTCCGACCTGGAAAAAACTGTCGATGAGAATGGTATCACAGCAAACATTGTGTAAAACGTTGACGAATCTGGGTTTACAACGGTGCAAAAGAGACAACAGAAAGTTACAGCTCGGAAAGAGAAACACCAAGTCGGAGCCATCGTGGTGAAAGAGGTGTAAACACCAAAGTAGTCTGTGTTGTCAATGCAGCGGAGTTCTTTATACTGCCACTGGTAACTTTCAAACGAAAGAGGAAATCATGTCAACTTTTTACTTTTTTATGTTTACGTTTTCTTATTCACAGGCGGTGCGTAGCCAAACAGAGAACTTTCCAGTTCTATGTAACATTTTTGAATTTTCTTTTACTTTTCTATGAGTTTTCCTGTAATTTTGAAATAGGCTATGTAATCGAGACAAGCAACTAATATAAAACTAATTCAGTGCAAGGAGAAATATTCTGAGTGTAACAATCAGCTTTAATGCAATAGTGTTTCTGCAATTAATTTATTTTGTTTTTCTTCAATTTTTCTTCAAATTTCATAAAATTGTGTAACTTCTTTCACCAAATGTTAATATCTGATATATTTTAACGTAAAATTTGGTGAATTAAAGATAATTATAGTAAATACCCTTTTTCTACTTATTTGTTTACTATTACTAATGTATTTTTGCGAGGTCCAAATTGGGACACTATGAGTCCAAATTAGGCAACCGGTCTCTCAATTTGGACCATTTCCATGATTTTGGTTTTACCTTTTTATATTTATTAGAAATTGTGTAATTTAAAATATAACATTATAGGATGAAAGCACATAGAATGTAGAATGTACTAGAACATATTTTGATTTAATTTAATCATTATTAAAGACTTGGGATTAAAAAACAAAAAACTGGTCCAATATAGGCAACCTTCCCCTATATTAATTCAGTTTGCAAGTTCTAACTTCCCCACAGCACACAATATAACATTTCACTATGCCGTCTGAAGCCACAATGAAGGAGTAATTGAGAGCTGGTAAATGTTAAGGAAACAGAAAATGATTTGAAACGATTTCATATTGAATTGTCACATTTATACATAGACATGTCAGCTCGAGGAGTAATGGGCATACAAGAACCTCCTAAACTGTTCGGTTGTCTCTCTTCTGGAATTTGTTACCTAGTAACGTTAGGGATTGCCCGACACTGTCACAGTTTGAAATTAAACTAAAAAAATATATATGTTTTATCATGCGAAATTCGTTACTGAATAGTTGCTAGGTTTAGGCTTACAATGTTTTTATCTTTAGTATTTTAATAACAATTTCCTTGTGTTAGAGTAACTCTTTCTCTTGTATTTGTGCCTGGATACTACAACAGCCTATCTTCCTTTGATTAAAATTATATTGAAGCTGAGTGTTAGCATTATTTTATATCTCTATTTGTTTCATCTGTTTTATTTTCATTGTATCATTCCTTAATTTGAGTTATTTGTATTATTTTGAATTTCTACTTATATGTGAAGTTTCTTTTGTACTTAAATAATTTTGTCACACGTTATTATATAATACTAATATGCATGATGATGATGCTGTGCAATTTTCTTGTAGTTGTATTATATTCTCTGGTTGTGTGGACGAGAAGTTTTGATGGCCCTAACTCCACCATAGTAAATAAATAAAGTAAATAAATACATGAATAAATCAATATACATAAGTAAATAAATAAGTAAATGCATAAAAGAGTGAACGAATAAATAAAGAAGTTATGCTCGACCATGCCGAAAGTCGACCTGGTTGGCAAGTTGGTATAGCGCTGGCCTTCTATGCCCAAGGTTGCGGGTTCGATCCCGGGCCAGGTCGATGGCATTTAAGTGTGCTTAAATGCGACAGGCTCATGTCAGTAGATTTACTGGCATGTAAAAGAACTCCTGTGGGACAAAATTCCGGCACATCCGGCGACGCTGATATAACCTCTGCAGTTGCGAGCGTCGTTAAATAAAACATAACACCATGCCGAAATGTAGTAATTATACACCTGGTAGCAGTCCTTTACTGCATGTCATTAAAGTACACCTACTCATTAAAGTACAGGTGTTTTCAGCCAATGACAACTCAGCTTACAGGTGTTCAGCCAATGACAAGTCAGCTTTGTACCGTTATAAAACCGCAAGTATCGATTATTCTCGGATATGCAATCGAAAGAGAATTAGCGGAAAGTCAGGGAGGCTGGAAATCCAATACTGTCGCAGAAGGTTATGTTCTGTTACTATAATAATTGGCGTTAATTGTAAATAATATTCAAATAAATTCAATTTGTCATTTCGTTTTTCAATGTCGAATTCAATAATCAAGGTTATACCAAGTTTAACGGGATTAGCTATATCAAGGTCAATGACATTATTGTTCCTCGGAAAACATCAATACTTTCGCGTCTGCGCACATCTCACAATTCACGACCTAGAACAAGGTCACTTCCGATCTTGTCAGATACAAATAAAATGTATACATCTGAATAATTTGCAAGTTAGAAATATGGTCGAGCATAAAAAGTCGTATGAAACTCGCTTATAATGGTAATTAAGAAGCTCGTATGAAAATTATGAAACTCGCTTGCGCTCGTTTCATAAACATCCATACTCGCTTCTTAATTACTATCATTTTAGGCTCGTTGCATAATGTACTAAAATATATAGATAAGAAAATAAATATATATGTAAGTAAATAAACAAACAAATAAATAAGTAAATAGATAGATAGATAGATAGATAGATAGATAGATAGATAGATAGATAGATAGACAGACAGACAGACAGACAGACAGACAGACAGACAGACAGACAGACAGACAGACAGACAGACAGACAGACAGACAGACAGACAGACAGACAGACAGACAGACAGACAGACAGACAGACAGACAGACAGACAGACAGACAGACAGATAGACAGATAGATAGATAGATAGATAGATAGATAGATAGATAGATAGATAGATAGATAGATAGATAGATAGATAGATAGATAGATAGATAGATAGATAGATAGATAGATAGATAGATAGATAGATAGATAAAATATATTCTAAGGACTCAAATTTTATGAATATACAGAGCTAGGTTAGCTCCCTGCAAAGTATGTCAAATAATATATTTCAACTATGGTATGTAAGTACCAGTGCAATTACAATATAGATATATATTGTCCTAGAAAACATAATGGACTAAATGAAGCAGCAAGATCCGTTTTATTTCAGTCTATTGATGATAACGACGAAGATTATGATTATATAAATGATTACGATGACTATATAATGCAACACTTCTGAGAAATGTTGATTTAATTTTATTCGTTGAAATATTTTCCACTTTACTTACTTTCCCTTCTTCTTATCCCTCTTCACTGCGTTTTATAAGTAATATATATGTTGTAGCTTTGTAAATTTCACTATGCTTTCCTGGGACTTCTTTATTTTATTTCTCGCCAGATTTTTAATGATATACAAGTCTACACAGTTTACACAATGTAAGTAATACAAGGTTGTTTCCGATCTCTGATAAAGAATTTGAATGACATCATGTGCGTCAGGAGTCACACGACAGCTGACCTGTAGCGCGAGGTGACAGACCAGTAGTGAGAGATCTCATAATCAGAGTGCACGGCGACTCACAACAGAAATTTCTAAGAAAATCGACCCTTTTTGGGAGGGGTACATTTCGATCCAATGCCAAGTACAGTTAGGGGAGAGTCGGGTAATATCGAACAGTGCGTTTCTTTCATCTACCACCATATGGTAGTACCTGAATGACATGGTTACGTTTCTCTATGCGACATCACAGAAACGTAACCATGTCAATCAGGTACTATCATCGTGTGGTAGATGAAAGAAACTCACTGTCCGATATTACCCGATGTCCGATACTATCCGACTCTCCCCTAAGTGAAAATAAAATAAGCCTGCAATAAACGAGGTTTCGTTATTTCCAAGAAACGAAAATGGACGATATTTGGCGAGATGAGGCCGAGGGTTTCGCAATGGGATTAGCTAGAAAAAATTTCGGAAGAAACCCATACAGGTAGTCAGCCCAAGCGGAAATTGAACCTATGCCCGAGCGGAGTTCAGGTTAGCATAAAAGGGCGCCTGTCGCCTGAGCTACGTCAGTAACGTTTTGAACTAAGGAGATTATTAAGCTGCAGAAAGACGAAGGTCGCCAGTAGTGGAGTAATATAAGAACAATAATGCAAGTCGGAACTAAGTACTCTACAGGAACGTATTGCCAGCCACTTTCTTAATGACAAACCTCATGTGATGTGCAACAGAGAATCATAATAATTTATCTCTGCTGGATTAGTCTTTTTGATTGTCTTGACATTGAGTAGTATTACAACTGTTCAGAATACTTTGAAATAACCATATAATTTCAATTAATAATAATAATGATAATAATAATAATACAATATTTATTTATTCTGGCGAAGTTAAGGCCATTAGGCCTTCTCTTCCACTCGTATTTACTACATAGTATATCTCATAATCTGGAAATGGTTGCTTCATTATTTTCTCCCATTTTAGTCAGAAAAGAAAAGCTCTGGAATTAATTAGACTTAACGACTCCGAAAGGCACAGGCATCCTTCATCTGCAGACATTGCTTAAATTTGGCTCATTTACTGTTGCAAACACGATTTTGGTAACAAGAATTAGCAATACTTGCATTGAAATACAGGAAAAAGTTGCATTGTTCAATATTTTCAAATTCGTTTTTCATATATACATTATGATTACACAACTTTTAACACTATATCGCTTTGGAAAACGTAATATGTGTTTTTTCACGTGTTAAATTTTATGTTACCTTGTTAACATGTTTCGGCTGCTATTGGCCATCATCAGAACTGGTTGTTGCTGGTCTTGGCGTCTTTTGTTTTGTTTCCTGTGGGAGTGTGTTTGTGTAGTGTAATGTGGAGTCAAAGAGTGTGTGTGTTCTGAAATTGAGTTGTGTGTTGAGAATTTCATTTGGATGTGTTTTTGTGTGTCTGTATATTTCGTATTGTTCTAGTGTGTTTAGTTTTTGGCTTTTTGGTTGGATGTGTAGAATTTCCATGTCTGTGTTGATGTCTCTGTATGTGTGGTTAGTATTTTTGATGTGTTCTGCATATGTGGAAGTGTTCTGTAACTTTGTTATGGCTGTAATGTGTTCTTTGTAACGTGTTTCAAATGATCTGCCTGTCTGTCCTATGTAGAAGTTGTTGCAGGTGTTGCATTTGAGTTTGCATAAGCCTGTGTGGTTGTATTTGTTTGTTTGTGTTGTTTGTGTGTTGATATGTTTTTGTAGAGTATTATTTGTTCTGTATGCGATGTTGTAATTTAATTTCTTGATTGAGGTTGCAATCTTGTGTGTGTTTTCGTTTTCGTACGTTAGTGTGACGTATTTTTTGTGTTCTTGTGTTTGTGTTGTATTCTTATGTTTTTCGTAATTATGTTTTTTTTTTTTTTTTTTTTGCTATCGTGTTCTTGAAGAAATTTGTTGTGTATTTTTATAAAAGCTGATCGATTCTTGCCACGAGGTTCTTTTCATTTCTATTCTTGAATGTATTATGTTTTATTAGTCTTAACGTCGCACTGTCTTTCTAGCTCTTTGTTGGTCATTTAGTATCTTACTGAGATGTGTAATATAGTCCTCATCATATTCCACTAACATATTGTACTGTAGCATTTCCTCTTCTATAGAAGCGGAAATAATGCTAATAGAAAATTCTCTGGCATATATCGGGCACGAAGTCATGACCTTGTAGTTAATTATCGATCGCTGCTCTATTCAAACTAATCACAGCTCATTCATTAACACAGCCACACTACAACTACTATCATCACTCTACTATAACTGGATACACTATCAGCATTTTCCGGTACAACTGCAGTATTAAGCGGTAATAGCAAACGTTTATTTCTTTTAACATTACTCATACTATTAACATTTTGTAACATCGTTTGTTATAAGATTATTTTCAGTGTATTAAAAGGATTGTCAGAGAACAATCTATGACATTTCTTAAATACTTTTTCGTTTATCACCTATGAATTCACAAACATTAAATCGGGTGGCTCGAATAGGTGAAAAATATATATATTTATATTTTATTTTCTTCTCTGTCAATAGTTCTAAATTTGAGGAAACAGCATGTATTCAGGCGTTCTCGCAATATATTGCATATTGTTATAGGCTAATTGTTTTATAAAACTTGTGGCAAACGGGCGAGATTCCTAAATACTGTATTATAAAATTTATCTTCTAATCTAAGTAAATACTAGTATAACAGTACTAGATATTCTGCGGAACCACGTCTCTATTGTGTTTAATGCTTGAAATTATTGTTCCCGAATGATCAAAATGTCGCTTCCAGGCACTGCTGTTTCAGATTTCAAAGTGTTTACAATTTAAATTTTTTACCATTCTCACTTTCTTCCACTTAATATTTCTGATTTATTAAGTTTAATGTAAAAAAGCTTTGTAGCTTACATTTTTCTGTTCAGAAAATAATTTTTCTCTACATAGATGAGAGGAATGCTATAGAGTGTTTGGAATTAATAAAATACCATTGGGTATACAGGCATCTTCTTAACGGACATTCCCCTCTTTGTAATATAACTAAAATAAATTACTTACGCGTTTTATAATGTATATAAAATAACACAAGTAAACCTATTCCATTTATTCATTTATTGTAAATACAACAAAATAATATATACTGTATACTAGGGAGGATTGGAAAGTAGCTAATGCACAACTTTAGATTAGGACGTTCAAAGTTGGCATATAGTTAGTTTGAATCTTACGCTACAGACAGAAATGACTCGATTAGGTGTCACCCTGGCGGAACGAGTAGTAACTACTGAGTAAAGATGGAACGTGTGCTAGCATCGTCTACTTAAGATCAGCAAGGTGTAATCCGTTTTTTCTGAGCAAGACAAAAAAAGTCCGAGTGAAATCCACGGGGAAATGTTGAAGGTGTATGGTGCTGATTCCCTGGACGTAGCAACATCTCCAGGTGGTGCAGATTCTTCGAAGAGGACCGAGTAAATCTCACCGACGAAGCACGTTCCGACCGGCCAGTGACCGCTGCAACTTCACCCAATGTGAGACGCATTGAGGTGGCAGTCACTCACCCTACAGCCCAGACCTCGCACCGTTTGAGTTTCACCTCATCGGACCAATGAAAAAATTCCTAGGAGGCCAACTCTTTGGTTCGGATGAAGAAGTGAAATCAGTCGTGCGCAGGTGGTTATACGCCCAGAAAACGGAGTTTTATGAACGAGTGTACTGAATTTGGTGTCACGATGGGGGAAATGTATCGAGAGTCTTGGTTCCTGTATTGAAAAATAGGTAAAACGTGTAGCTTTCTTCTACATTATTTCGTTTTGCTTACCTATTAAATACGTTGCCTCAAAAAGTTGTTGTGCATTATTTTTCGATCCTCCCTCGTATAAGCAATATAAAGCCTTTAGCCACTTTGATTATGTAATATGGACTTTACATCACTAATAAAAAATGTTGTAAACACATTCCTTTCGCAACTAGTTAGGTAATGATACTGCTATTAGCTAACTGGTTGCGTAATGTGAATCACACACTATATTAAATATAATAGACTTTTTTATTTCGTTGTTGGTAACTCTATAGCATCTATTAGATGCTTTATGGTTGTGCTAACAGATGGAGTTACTTGTCAACAATGTGACGCTGAAACGTGTGTTCAGGTTATTGCCCAGCGACAGTCCTGACGTATTTTTATATTGTGATGATTGGTTAATTTATATTAACCCGGCACACTCACAATCACACTCACATTCATACAAATTTGCAGACTCTAGACACCCAGGGAATTCCTCTTCTTCATGAAAAATTCACCGAGAGCCTAGCCCGGGAATCATAATAGACTTGTCTAGTTATTGTAAACATCAACAACAATATGATCGATACACTTTCTTCATTTTTCTTGGAATATCAATCTTGAAATATTTTTATATTGCACTTCATATCTTACGCTGGTTTTCGATAGTACTAAGCATTCAATTGCAGAATTTTCAGCATTTTCAATAGGTATCTGAATTCTAGTTTGAACTCATGTTAACAATGTTTGTCTTTTTCTCCTAGTAGGCCTATTGTTATTCTTCTTTTATAAATAAAAATCGATCGTCTTCAAAACGAATAAAACAAACATAACGAATCGTCTCTCACAAGAATAAGCTAAAACTAATACAATCGCCTCTCCAAAAAAAAAAAAAAAAAAGGAGAGAGAGAGAGACATGTTCAAAAGTATAAAAACAACATAATCACGTTTATTTAAAAATAATTCTTTTATCAAAGTTGATAAAACGTTGTACTATATACTTATCGCAACTTCATGTTATAATGCTCGACTAGTTATAAAACTCGTGTTATAATATGAAATGTTACGATACCGGTACTCATATCGTAAATAACCATTATGTTTCAAGCAATGCGTTGTTACTGTATATAGATTTACTTTTATTATTTTATATACGTTAGTAAATACTTAAAACAAGGATGTCTGCTAATAAAACGCCTTTGCACTCAATGTTATTTTCTGAAGTCCGAATGCTCCATAGCTTTTATTTGTACGAGTAATAACACTTTATATTAAAAATTTGTTTCTCATGTATGTTGTCTGAAGATATCATTCCGCTAGATACTTTCTAAGAAGTATTCGTATCGGAAATACTAAAAAATATTGTTTAAAAGAAATTTTCCTATTCCTAAATCTTTTCTTTTTCTGAATATGATATGATTACTTGATCACTACTGTAGTACATAGTTTATTTACTTTTGTATTTGGTTCTATATTACAATTTACTATCGATATAATAAATCTACTACATTTTAAGATTACTTCCTTCAGGTCAATATAAATACAAGTACAAGTGTGCCCTGTGGGCTAGATGAGTTGTACACTTGAGCCTTAGCTTCTAGTAATGATGCTGAAGTATGTAATTAAAAGAAAACATAAATACATAGAGTAAACGTTGATAATTTCGTGATAATTTCATGAAAACTAATTTAAAATGCAAATGTGTAAATATGTCCTTATTCCGATTTTTCCATCTAAAAGACGATAACTTGCTGTACAAGTCTGGAGACATAAAACATTGGATACGTTCTTGAATATGTGCCAAAAACAACTTTTACAACTTAAGCTGAAAGGTTGGTTATTTCGTGGTAACCTTGGTAATTTCGTGATATTGCATTGATAATTTCGTGAGAGGTAGAAGAATTGTGGAAAAATTCATTAAATTCAAATGAAATTCTCATTTATTGTTACAAGACTTCGAACATAGTAATTCCGTCTAATATTCATAGCAAGAAAACATAGAAATACATATCAACACATAATAAGAATGAAATCAAAGTAAAAATTGAAATTGAAAAGGGATCTTCTTTGCCCTGAAAGGGTGAACACTTTTATTACGGACTTTACTATAGCCTGTATTACTAGGGTAACTCCAAAAGTAATGCATAACGTTTGTTTAAAAATTATAATTTTATCCTACAGCTTCGCTATTTTCACAGAATGTAGATGCATCCTTAAGGAACAAAATGTCACTTTTCCACATAATCCCCGTCCCTTTCAACTGCCTTACGTAACCTAGGAACGAGGGCCTGTAGACCAACACGGTAAAAGTCTGGACCAACACGTCTGAGCCACTCTTTAGCAGCGTACACAAGGGAGTCATCTTCTAACCTCGTTCCGCGAAGGGATCCTTCAGTTTACCAAAGAGATGGTAATCGCACGGTGCCAGTTCAGGACTGTAAGGCGAATATTTCAGTGTTGTCTATCCGAATTTTCTGATCTGGTCTGTGGTCTTGTGACTGACATACGGCTGTGCGTTGTCGTGCAATAGCAGAACATCCTGCTTCTCCCGATGTCGTCCAACACGACTCACTCGAACTAGAAGTTTCTTGAGATATGCAACATACCCGTCAGAATTTAATGGTGCTTCCGTGTCGCATGATGTCCACAAGCAGAAGTCCTTCTGAATCGAAAAACACAGTAGCCATAACGTTTCCTGCCGAAGGTGTACTTTTGAATTTCTATATCTTTGGTGAATTTGCATGATGCCACTCCATTGTCTGCCTCTGTCTCCGGTCCAAAATGGTGGAGCCATGTTCCATCTTCTGTCACAATTCTTGCAAGTATGTCATCTAGCACTTATCATTGACACTTAGCATGATAACAATTCGAACGGAAGCTACACTGAACCCACTGTGTCTCCGTTTTCTTTTTTGTTATCACATCTTGTCTTCAGATTTTTAAAATTCCTATTGTAATACAATTTTTAAAATAGTATAAAATGTAACACTTAATGCTCAACAAAATTTCACCTCAAACAGCTAAGATTTCTATAAGTAAAGCTAAGCCTATATGGCGACTACAGATGTATCTAAAATTCCAAAAATATTTCCTAAAATTTCATGAAGATATAATAAATCTTTGTACCAAATATCATATGCTTACCTTTAGTAATAAGCCTGTAATATAATTACAAACATCCAAAAAATTTGTACGCCTGAGAAGTCGACGCGAACGTGCTCTCTCCAAACATAAAAGCTCAGTGAAGCAACTACAATAGTCACACAAAGCTTAGCTGTATGTTTCTGGAAACTGGACAAGATATGCAATCCCTTGGCGGAAATTTGGATCTCGTAACATCATTGGTTAGTTCACAAAAGAGCAAAGAATAAGTATCACGAAATAACCACTGCCACGAAATTACCAATGTTTACCCTACCACAAAACGTCTTTACTGATTTGATTAAGATGTGTTAGAAAAGACTTTATTGCCAATTTTAACATAACAGTCTAATTTAAGGGGACTATTGGATAAGATTTTACACCAAACTCTAGTGTTCTTTTATCGATAAGAAATACATTACGTTGATTATCTTTCACATTATCGCAATCTACCTATCGTCGTTATTATTATTTGCCTAACCACTCTTAAATCCGTTTAATTCTAAATTTTTAAGTTTACCGTTTCACTGAAAGTGTGGCATTTATCCTCCTCTATAATCTGCAACGGACAGTGTGTTCAGTATGTCGATTTATGTGCACTTTTAGCGCATTATGTTGTTTTAACTACTTAAAATTTAGAATTTAATATTTCAATGAAATACTATATTTGATTTCACACGATATATTGCCAAGGGGAGCGCGAGGTAACGTTGCTGTTAAAGGGTAATGCTGCAAGCCGGAAAGTCACGGGTTCGATCCCCGATGGGGTCATGGATTTTTCCATTGATCTAATCCTTCCTGCCTACTATGGCTCGGGATCTGCCATGCCTATAATAGAAATAAGTACTAGGGGCATTTCCTTCGGAGCAAAGGCGATGGCGACATAGGACTGATATCCCTACTGCCATTAATGTTGTGAGTCTTAACTTCCCGCCATCATCTGTGCCGATTTAGCCTGGGTTGGCTTTACCTTTTTGCTTTTCTAATGAATAACACTGAACATTATACAGAAATATATTTCCCAACAGCTTCACTCAAAAACGCTATTTTTTACACTTTATTTTATAATTCGTAAATAAATAATATTCAATTTCTTAACACCTTTGTGGCGATTGTAAATTATAAGACGCTAAACATATAATATTAGAGACCGCTATTAATGTTTTTAGATTTTTCTTTGAGAACAAAACTAAATCATTTTTCCTTTATAACTCATTGGCTATTAGACGTTTGCCGTGAAATTGTAACAATCGAATTCAAGAAGAAGCTTCGCTATTCTTGATTTGTTTAATGTAGATTGTACTAATTATTCTAATGAAATATTCTTGTCTAGAGATAATAAAAATTTATTAGCATGAACTTCTGGTAAAAGCCAATATTATTTTTAAATTGACTCAATGTCTAACTTTTGATTTTAAATAAAGAAAAATTTGAAAGTTTAATAATTGGTATAATAAAACTAATATAAGCATATTCAATAACTGTGAATTATGTATAGTTCTTATTTTCCTGTAATTTTTAATTATCACTATTTCTATTAAATACTTCTTCCTATATCCTGATTAATACATTAGGCCTCCAGTTAATGATTTTTACTTCTCATTACCATCTTGGTCTTCCTAAATATTTGCTTTCTCTTAAGTGATCATGCTAATGTTTGATATGAATCAATCTCTGTATGCCTTAGACCTACATTTAGAATATTTTCGTTTATATTATTCTTCCAATGAACTCACCACTCTTACTTCATTCTTTTATTCCGTCTTTTTCAATCATATAGCTTTCCAAAGTTTAATTTCTTCTAAATTATGTCAATGCTTCCACTGTTACACAACATTGTTTACTCTCGCGTAACAGAAACATAAATTTACTATAATTATTATGATTATTATTATTATTATTATTATTATTATTATTATTATTATTATTATTATACGTAAATGTTTTTAATTCTTGTAGAACATCCACACGCCTATTTATAATTTTAAAGCAATTTTGTAAATTTAAGAATTTTCTTTAAACTCCATAGTCCTCAATAATTGTTTTCAAGTTGCAGTTTCATATGGGCAGGAAAACAAAGTAAATTAAAATAAATTTAATTCATTAATATAATTATCTTTATGTTGTCTAGCATCTGATATCTTCTTCTACCACGAACTTTTCTCCCGTTCACAATTCCCTACTGTACATCCTTCGATAAATTGTTTCTTCATAGCCAGTGATGCAGCCAAATTCTGTTTCTCTTCCTGGTCTCAGTTTCAGCATCATTCTTTTTTCACCCACTCTTTCTAGCACAATTTTATATCTTATTCTGTCCGTCCATTTCACAAGCTCCTTTCTTCTTCATATCAACATTTCAGATGCTTCCAGTCTTCTCTCTTCACTTCGTCGTAATGTCCATGATTCTGTCCTGATGATAATGTAAATGTGAAAAATGGGTCAAGAAGAAAAAAAAAAAAAAGTAGATTTGAGATACGTTCATCAGAACGAATTATAGACGTAATTGACCACAATCTTGCAATAGAATATAAAATGTTTTACAACACCTCTACCTCCAATGAAGTTGGAGGCCTATGAGCTCTTTTCACCTTGTTGGACGACACCTTGCGCAGGCGCAGCAGTCTACCATTAATGGAGGCAGTTTCTCTTGTAATTTTGAGCTGAAGTTCTTGCAAAGTGAGAGTTTATTTTAGTACACAACACTTTTTAAATATCCCATAAAAAGAAATCAACAGGCAGTAAATCCGGTGGGAAATCAGGCGGTCTCCAAACATTTCTTTGAGAAACGTCATGATGGCATAAAATATTGTGAAATCCGTCTTATGGTAAGAAGCACTCACTTTCGTAAACTTCAAGCCGGTAATGAATTACAAGATTTTGTTTAGTGGAACTCATTAATTAATGTCATTTCGAAGAAATATCGTCACGCTATTCATTTCAATAACGCACACCAATTTCATATTTTGAGTGAGTGAAAACGTTGTTCACGTAACACATGCGTGTTTTTACTTTGAACCAAATACCTATTATTTTGACTGTTGAAATATCCACAGAGGTGAAAATATGACTCATCATTGAAAAACATGTTATCCAAGTTGCAGATTCCATAATGTTATGCCATAGAAATTAACCATTTACAGTATGCATTACATTTCGCAGAGTCAGATTATTTCAGTTCTTGTAAACAGTGAATACGATAAGTACACATCCTTAATTTTTGTAGGCCTTAGGGACTCCCTTAAGAATACTTTCATTGAACTGTCAGCTTGGGTACATTTTTCGTTCGGGATCGCTATAAAGCCACACTCATCTCCAATTCAATTTGAGTCTACTCGTAGGGCTTCTCTTCTTACTTTTCCAACAATTTCTGTTTCACGAAAAAGGCTAATGAGGCTGGAAAGGTTTCAGTTGTTAGGAACAGGCACATTCGGGTACTTTCAACTAAACTGCTCAATCACATGTGCATAGGAGCGCCTCTCAAATATACCTCAACAGGAAACACCCTCTGTTCGAGTAAAAATAACATATTTCACGACCAACACTTCACAACAAAACGCAACGCACTAGTATCACAGTCTAGTCACGAAGCTCAATACGTAGTAAATATGCATCCATAGATAGTTGCTAACCACTAGAATCGCTACTATCGCCTCATTACAGACAATGCGAAATAATACTTGCACAGTCTCTTGTTCCTAGTACCCAAATAAACTCAAGCTTCGTGACTATATATACTAGACTGCTATTACCATGACCTTAACATCATTATGTACAAAGGCAAGCCACTCGAGTGAAGAAGCATAACAATGCCATCTTGTGGCGGGTTTATTAATTATTTAATATTTTTTGTGCTTGGAATGCCCGATTTACGGGAATATTTTATAGCACTGTATAAACAAAGTGAGAGAGAGAGAGAGAGAGAGAGAGAAATATGTACGAGGATAGAAAGAAGGAAAGAAGAAAAATAAATAAAACCACGTCTCATAATAGGAGGGCGTAAATGACAGAAAGCATAACAGAGATGTGAGTTTCGAAACATTTTTCTGAGGTCAAGGATTTTATAACTGATCTTTTACGTTCCTTGCATACTGATTAAAAAAAAAATATGACTCATTTTGCTCAATCAGGTCATGTTTTTACTAGATAAGTTTTTAGTTAATATGTATTGAAGAAATAGAACTTAAAACAGGTAAGAAGCAATACAGATAATATGGAAGAAAGACCTTTTCAATAAATTTCATTCGTGTTTCAGACCTTGAAAATCACACTGAGACACTAGCATGCAACTCTGTATGGTGTCAAACCAGTTGGAGAGGGAGAGGAGGTAAAATTATCTTCTTTCTTTCTGTTCCATGTAGTCTGACTTGAGCGTTCTCAGTGATAAGACTGATTTACTCAAAGTTCTTACAAAATATATAGAGAGTGCAAGAATCACTCAGACCGATTATGCCATTTTTGTAATAAACTCACTATGCCAGATAGATAGTCTAAAATTACTCTTTTTTGTGAGGAAAAGGTATCATGTCTACTTCGTTGTTAAAATTGGTGATCAGGACAAACCTTTCGCATCTCGTATGTGCTGCACTATGTTCAATGCATCTGGGAAGCAAGACGTACGCTACACTAAAACCAGGTTCACACAACGTTCTGTCAGAAGCTCTCGTGGATCATCATAGAAATTCTACCTTCGCCACTGCACATCAAATTTAGCCTAATGAAAAATTTTGTCAAGACACTCAACAAAGAAAGTAGAGCTCTTGCTTTCCTAGGTCAGAAATTTCCAAGTGTCAAACTAAAAGCAGATATTTTTTATGGGCCTCAAATCAGGGAAGTTATGAATGATTCTAAATTCGATGATAATAAAGAGGATAAAGATAGTAATGCCTGACTCGCATTGAAGTCTATTATTAAGAGCTTTCTGGGTAACAATAGGAACCCAGAGTATGAAAATGCTGTTGAAGAACTCAGAGTTACTAGGCTCTAGGTCCATAAAGATGCACTTCCTCAACTCACATTTACTGTAGATTATTTTACTGAAAACTATGGGAAATGCAGAGAGGAGCAAGACGTGCGCTTTCAGAGAGACTTCGAGCGAAGAAAAAAGAGGTACCAGGATCTTTGGGATGTGAACATTCTTGCAGACTATTGCCAGTACCGCAAGAGTTACCGCGTTCGATCTTCGCGTATTGCTTAAATTTCCTTAAGTTTGTATTTGCTAATGGTATTCCACTATCGCTGTCGTAACATTTTGCTCATAATATGCCCTATGACAATTTATTAATCTACCCAAAACAGCGATTCCTTTTTTAATGGTTCATTTGTTGTTAGCAATAAGGAGTTTGTGTTTACGCTCGAAGTGATTTTAACTTTGATAAAAGGACTTGTGCTATTAAAGTCCTTGTCTAAACATACATACATACATACATACATACATACATACATACATACATACATACATACATACATGTATAAAATCCATAAAGTATAATAGGCCTATTGTGTTTGATAAATTTGGTTCAAAACATGTTAGACGAGTAGATGGAAATGTGCATGTATCGGATGGTTATTTGGATGGTTGAATGGTGATCGAATATTACATGAATTACTGTATAGATGGACGAATGATTTTGTAGATGGATGGATAAGTGAATGGATGGTTGTGTAAGTGGATAAACGGGTAATAGAAGAATTCGCGTGGTGGATGAAAATTATTATTAAAGTGAAACTGAGTACCCGCTGAAACTTGAATATTCCATTTCGATATTAACCGGGGCCTCTGAATAGATACGCAGCTCTATCACTGCGCTTGACCTGGCTAATGTTGGTGCATGTATCATACGTAGAATATTCCTCTCATCTAGTCTAGAATTAAGTATTCGCGTGGGTATTTACATCCGCATGTCTTCCGCTCCTTTATGATGAGCTGAAAACTAATTTGTTTAGAGACAAATTTCATTTTTGCTCTAAAGTGCAGCTTTCAAAGGCAACAAAGTGCAATATTTATTAGTAATAAGCGGCGTGTTGTGTCCTGCCCAACAGGCGCCGCCTATTTTGTGTCCTTGTGGGACGTTTATGGGGCCGCCCTTTTCCAACGGATGTGATATGTTATGTATCGGTTTTGGGAATCCCTTAAGCGTCGAACTGGAGTGAAATCTTTATTTATTAACTATGCAGATAAGCAGATAAATATATGTGCGTTATTCAACGACTCTCTTAACAGACCGCTAGGGATAAATGGTTGAATATCTGTAAGATTTCATGAGTCTTGTAATGGATAAAGAGACTCTGGATGAACTTTCTTCTGAGCAATTCTGTTCTCTCTATCATTCCCAAATTCACCTCCTTATCGCATGGTGCCTAAATAAATTGAGTATGATAAAAAAAAAGTTATACTGATATTTGACTATAAACTGATAATATAAATTTATTATATACTGACAAAATTATAAGTGTTTTAATCATTATTGCAAAAATATTTTTAATTATTACATTACAAAGTTTTACTTACTTACAATGGCTTTTAAGGAACCCGGAGGTTCATTGCCGCCCTCACATAAACCCGCCATCGGTCCCTATCCTGTGCAAAATTAATCCAGTTCCTATTATCATATCCCACCTCTCTCAAATCCATTTTAATATTATCCTTCCATCTACATCTCGACCTCCCCAAAGGTCTTATTCCCTCCGGTCTCCCAACTAATACTCTGTATGCATTTCTGGAGTCGCCCATATATGCTACGTGCCCTGCCCATCTCAAACTTCAGGATTTAATGTTCCTAATTATGTCAGGTGAAGAATACAATGCGTGCAGTTCTGCGTTGTGTGACTATCTCCAGTCTCCTGTAACTTCATCCCTCTTAGCCCAAAATATTTTCCTAACAGCCTTATTCTCAAACACTCTTGATCTCTGTTCCTCTCTCAAAGTGAGAGTCCAAGTCTCACAACCATAAGGAACAACCGGTAATATAACTGTTTTATAAATTCTAACTTTCAGATTTTTTGACAGCAGACTAGATGACAAAAGCTTCTCAACTGAATAATAGCAGGCATTTCCCAAATTTATTCTGCGTTTAATTTCGTTCCGAGTATCATTAATATTTATTACTGTTACTCCAAGATATTTGAATTTTTCCACCACTTCGAAGGATAAATCTCCAATTTTTATGTTTCTATGTACAATATTCTGGTCACGAGACAGAATCATATACTTTGTTTTTCCGGAATTTACTTCCAAACCTATCTCTTTACTTGCTTCAAGTGAAATTCCCGTGTTTTCCATAATCGTTTGTGGATTTTCTCCTAACATATTCACGTCATCCGCATAGACAAGAAGCTGATGTAACTATTCAATTCCAAACCCTCTCTGTTATCCTGAACATTCCCAATTGCATATTCTAGAGCGAAGTTAAAAAGTAAGGGTGATAGTGCATCTCCTTGCTTTAGCCCGCAGTGAATTGGAAAAGCATCAGATAGAAACTGCCCTTTACGGACTCTGCTGTAAGTTTCTCTGGGACACATTTTAATTAATCGAACTAGTTTCTTGGAAATACCAAATTCAATAAGAATATTATATAAATCTTCTCTCTTAATCTAGTCATATGCCTTTATGAAATCTATGAATAACTGATGCACTGTACCTTTATACTCCCATTTTTTCTCCAATATCTGTCGAATACAAAAAATCTTATCAATAGTCGATCTATTACGCCTAAAACCATACTGATGATCCCCAATAATTTAATCTGCATAGGAAGTTAATCTTCTCAAAAGAATATTGGACAAAATTTTGTGCGACGTCAGCAAAAATGATATTCCATAAACCAGGAATATGAGTCAAAATATTTCCATTACATTCATTAAGTTACTAATTAGGTTGCTCTTCGTAACTAACACTCAGCAAGACAGTAGAAATTGGTGATTTCGGACATGTTTCATTTGTACAATATTCATATCGAATTGTAGCTAAGTTGACTATGATCTGGAACACGTAAGTATAACGCTGCAACATTTTGTAAACAGATTTTTTTCTGCGTTTATAACTATGTATACTACTTTAAGTTAATAAAGATTAAATCAATATCGTTATTTTGAATTTCCCTGACGTTGGGAGAAATTTTGAATTGTATTAATTTATCGGAAGATCTACAATATAATAGATCGTGATATCTGTGTAAAACAGTTGATGGACGAAAAGACAGCAATTGGACAATTCATAATCTCCTCTTGTAGATTTAAAATAAGCCTATGATAGAATGCGACTGAAAAAGCTGTTTGTAATTTTTGTGAATAGTAATCTCAACACAAATATCACAATCCTTGTATTATAAACTTGTATAAAAATTCAATGTCCCGAATTAAAATAGGCACAAAATTGTCTGATAGATTCACTTCCAGTTTGAAAGCACTTCCTGTTTACTGCCTTTCTTCCATCTTAAATACCAATTACTTTTCCTCCTCCTCATCAGGCTCAGTATTATTCTTTCTTCACCCACTCTTTCTACCACATCTTCATCACTTATTCTCTCTGTCCATTTTACATGCTCCATTCTTCTCCATATCCACATTTCAAATGCTTCTATTCGTCTCTCTTCACTTCGTCGTAATGTCATGTTTCTGTCCTATACAATGCCACTTTCTACACAAAGCACTTCCCTAGTCTCTTCATTAATTCTTTTACCAGAGGTCCGCAGAAGATGATCCTTTTTCTATTAAAAGCTTCCTTTGCCATTGTTATCCTCCTTTTGATTTTCTGGCAGCAGCTCATGTTCCTGCTTACAACACATCCCAAATATTTAAAGTTCTCCACTTCTGTCGCCGAATTGCAAAAGGGGACAAGTCCACGAAAAAAAAATTGGGTTTTTATGCCATCTTGTTTATCTCGTAGATAGGGTCGGGATAGCATATGTAAAGTTGCAGATGGTATCAGATCCACTGCTAAAAAGATGTTTGAACTGACCACACTTTTGCAAAACGGGACTAGTCCTATGTACATTAGGATGCAGAAAGGGACAAGCACCACAGATTACATACAGGTTACAGAATGGGACAAGTCCTTATGTTAGTGTGTATCCATTGATAAGTCAGGCTGCAAAACCAGTAGAGTCTCACTACAATCGAGCTAAAAGCACAATAAAGTAGTATCTACCTCGTGAATTAAATAAAATGATCTTGTGTGGTATGTACCACAAATCCAGAACAAAAAGTTAAATATGACTGTTTCAGAAATATTTCTGATGCGGAATTTAACAAAAGTTTTGAAACTCTGGTAACAGATTGTAGCTCAACATGTATACAGATGCAGGAAAGAATTTGCAACACAAGAGGACAAAGTGAAAAAATCACAGTTATCTACTCAGTTAAAGATTTAAAAAAACCCGAAGGCCAAACAATTTTATAAGAGGATAAAATCCAATGATGAAGGTGTTTTCATTGTCTTGTGGCTGTCACAATAATCAAATTTTACCGAAAGTTCCAGATCAAAAGACATATTTTTCTCGTCAGTCATACATTTATAACTTCAGAATCTGCCTTGGCTTTTCAAACGATGCACAAACTTCTGCAAACACATTTACCTATACTTGGCTTGAAAGTGAACATAAGGACTCAAACGAAATAGCTCCATGCCTATTTCATCGCTTAAACAGCATAGACTTGACCAATATCCACAAAATTGAGCTATTCTCTGACGGCTGTGGTGGCCAAAACAAAACCAAATTGTTTTGGGTATGTTGAGCAAATGGCTTACCAACAATTCTGCTGCAAGTATTAAAGTAGTTGAATGTTTGTACTCAATAGTTGGGCATTCATATTTGCCACCTGATAGGGTTTTCGGTCGGCTGGAGAAGACGATTAGAAGTATGTCCACTATTGTTGTTCGAAATGTGTAGTTGGAAAATGTACAGAACTGAAGGCACTGTTATCAGAGTCTCGTCTGAAAGAAAGAGTCTCTGTATGACTGGAAAACAGCTGTCAAATCAGTCATGAAATCTCCTGTTTCATATAATTTTCAATTTGCTCCCTGTCAGAGGTTGAAACTGACTAGAAAAGCTGGTGTTGTACTCGTCCAAGGAGAAGTAAATTGCACAGAGTCTGGTGTTGCCAAATCCTTGTAAAAGTGTGGAATGTCACTTAATTCTATTAGGAAAACTAAAATTGATACTGGAGTAGCTGTCTAAGTTGAAAAAATTAGAAGATGTTGCAGATTTACTCACTGCACATTTTAGTGAAAACTGAGCTACACTGCCTAATCCCCAGTATCATAAAGTAGTAGTGGAAGGCCCACAAAACAATGCTATACATAATCCAGATTCTGATTTTGATGAAATTAATGAAGAAGATATTAGCAGTTTTGTTTATAGCCAGTTTCTTTAGTGTTGCATGTTTTATTATTGTCTTACAGTACCTAATTGTTTCATTTTCAATAGGTTCAGTTTTTTACATTTTCTGTATGATAAAGAGTCATTTAATTCTCTTTTCTTTTGTAATCAAACAGACTTTCAAAATTTCAGTAAGAGAATAATATAGTATGTTTGCAGTTTTTTTTACTGTTGCAAATGTATTATTGTACTGAAGTTTATCTCTTTCTTTAAGAAAAAAAGATATCAATGTGCATTTAATTTAATTAGCGTAATAAAGCATTATAACTATTTTCTTTGTTTGATCATAACAGTCTCTGCACAAATAAAAGTGCAGAAATGTTGAAAAAAGGGACAAGTCCATGATCAAGTTACATAATTTTCAAATTTTACAGGAAAATACAAATCTATTATTATTGAAATTGTGGATGCTGAATGTATGTATCCATAGTGATCTAAATAGAAAAAAAAGTAGGAATATTTTAATTTTTTAAGTCAGTTACAGTTTTTTGCGATTTCCCAACAATGTGTTATTTTGGACGTGTCCCCTTTTGCAAATCAACGACAGACTTGTCCTACTGTCTGATTTCAAATTCGAACATTTAACCTCTTTAACTTTCTTACAATAACCACGATCTTCGTCTTGTTGCAATTATCTTCATCCAATACTGCTCACAACTGTCATTTAGCTCCAGTAGCATATTCCTTATTATCGGCTCCTCTTCTGCTAACAACGCCATATCATGAGCAAATCTTATGCACTTTATTCTTCTTCCTTTTATTATCAACTTTCCTTTGTTCTGAAAGCAGTTACTTCAAGTTATAAATATTAAAGAACGGTAATGGATTAATCTTTTTTTTTTTACAGAGAAGCATATTGATACATTTCTAAATTTGGTGTGTATTAATGATGACGATAATGATTATGATTCAATCGTATGAAACGTTTATTTCTATCAAGTGGTATTGTCCCTACCTGTGCTCATATAGTAATTTTCTCTTTTAATCCCCTAACATCGTTATATTAACCGACACACACAGGTTAATGATTATTACCACAGAGCGAAAACACAAGAAATTATGTTCTGTACATCATAAAGAAAAGGTGCATAAGTAGAATATCTATTAGTGTTGCGAAACGCTTGTAGGATCGGAATAAGTTGTCAAAATATTTGAAGTAGACTAGTGTCACTCTTCGCCCTAGACCCTCATCAAAATGTTGATGTATGGACACGTGGCTCAGGTGCCATGCAGAAAATCCGGCCTTGCTTATTGTGGTGCCTTGGACACCCGAAAGAACCTCTCTCCCCAAACCGGCTTTCCACACAATGAGCGCGTGTGTACATTTCTTTAAAAATCTTTATTATACGAACTCAAGTATATTCATGTGTTGGCTGTCTGTCTGTCTTGCCCTTTACGGATCTCAAATGTTTATAGTATCAGCTCCGTTTTCTTCAAATTATCACACCGTAATTCAGCGCTCTAAATCTCTCCAGGTGGTAAGTTAAATTTCAAAATGTTTATACATTTTTCATTTGTTTTCTATGCTGCTAAAATGTTAGAGTTTTATACACAGGAAGTATTTTGTGTACATTACGTGTTATCTCAAGCCGTGGTCTCGTATCATTCTGACTCCGAAATTAGGTAATCTACTACTTGTGAATAATTAATGCTTTTTCAGAGTCCTCAGCGGACTGTAGGTAGGGTAAACATTGGTAATTTCGTGGCAGTGGTTATTTCGTGATACTTTTTCTTTGCTCTTTTGTGAACTAAACAATGGTGTTACGAGATCCAAATTTCCGCCAAAGGATTGCATATGTTGTCCAGTTTCCAGAAATATAAAGCTAAGCTTTATGTGACTATTGTAGTTGCTTCAGTGAGCTTTTATGTTTGGAGAGAGCAAGTTTGCGTCGACTTCTCAGGCATACAAATTTTGTGGATGTTTGTAATTACATTACAGGCTTATTACTAAAGGTAAGCATATGATATTTGGTACAAAGATTGATTGTACCTTCATGAAATTTTAGGAAATGTTTTTGGAATTTTAGATACATCTGTAGTCGCCATATAGGCTTAGCTTTACTGATAGAAATCTTAGCTGTTTGAGGTGAAATTTTGTTGAGAATTAAGTGTTACATTTTATACTATTTAAAAAATGGTATTATAATAGGAATTTTAGAAATCTGAAGACAAGATGTGATAACAAAAAAGAAAATGGAGAAGCAATGGGTTCAGTGTAGTTTCTGTTCGAATTGTTATCATGCTAAGTGTCAATGATAAGTGCTAGATGACTTACTTGCAAGAATTGTGACAGAAGATGGAACATGGCTCCACCATTTTGGACCGGAGACAGAGGCAGACAATGAAGTGGCATCATGCAAATTCACCAAAGAAATAGAAATTCAAAAGTACACCTTCGGCAGGAAACGTTATGGCTACTGTGTTTTTGCATTCAGAAGGACTCTTGCTTGTGGACGTCATGCGACACGGAAGCACCATTAAATTCTGACGGGTATGTTGCAAATCTCAAGAAACTTCTAGTTCGACTGAGTCGTGTTGGACGACATCGGGAGAAGCAGGATGTTCTGCTATTGCACGACAACGCACAGCCGTATGTCAGTCACAAGACCACAGACCAGATCAGAAAATTCGGATAGACAACACTGAAATATTCGCCTTACAGTCCTGAACTGGCACCGTGCGATTACCATCTCTTTGGTAAACTGAAGGATCCCTTCGCGGAACGAGGTTAGAAGATGACTCCCTTGTGTACGCTGCTAAAGAGTGGCTCAGACGTGTTGGTCCAGACTTTTAGCGTGCTGGTCTACAGGCCCTCGTTCCTAGGTTAAGTAAGGCAGTTGAAAAGGACGGGGATTATGTGGAAAAATGACATTTTGTTCCTTAAGGATGCATCTACATTCTGTGAAAATAGCAAGTCTGTAGGATAAAAATATAATTTTTAAACAAACGTTATGCATTACTTTTGGAGTTACCCTAGTAATATAGACTATAGTAAAGTCCGTAATAAAAGTGTTCACCCTTTCAGGGCAAAAAAGATCGCTTTTCAATTTCAATATTTACTTCGATTTCATTCTTATTATGTGTTGATATGTATTTCTATGTTTTCTTGCTATGAATATTAGACGGAATTACTATGTTCGAAGTCTTGTAACAATAAATGAGAATTTCATTTGAATTTAATGAATTTTTCCACAATTCTTCTACCTCTCACCAAATTGTCAATGAAATATCACGAAATTACCAAGGTTATCACGAAATAACCAACCTTTTAGATTAAGTTGTAAAAGTGGTTTTTGGCACATATTCAAGAACGTATCCAATGTTTTATGTCTCCAGACTTATACAGCAAGTTATCGTCTTTTAGATGAAAAAATCGGAATAAGGATCTATTTACACATTTGCATTTTAAATTAGTTTTCATGAAATTATCACGAAATTACCAATGTTTACCCTATTGCTGTTGTTCAGACAACTGTGGTATAAAGGCATAAAAGACCAAACGTGTAACGAGTGATGATTTTTTATTGATTTATTTTATTGCCAGTAAGTTTGAAATGAATACAAGTTATTACAATGTAAGATAAACTAGCCCACTCCTGAATGAGTAAGACTCGTTCTCAGGAGGGGATTCCAATACAGACAAAAATAAAATGAAAATTAAATGTGAATACAGGTTAAGAAGTGTTTAGTATGTTTAAACCCAAACTATAAATCCAATGCAATATAATTTTGTTTTCTTATTAATTTGGAGAGGATTCGTGGTTAAAATGGTACCGGTACTAGAATAAAAATTGTTTAATAATCTGGGACCTTGACTCATGCTATGATGAAAAGCTGCATTGGTTTTACATTTAGGTTCATACAAACGGAGAGAATTCGTATTTTTAGTTCTATATTTATGTATATACCTTTCAAAGTTGTTAAGTTTTCTGTGAAAATATTTTAATAAAATAAAATAATAAATTTGTTTAATGTTGAAAAATTTGAAATGTTTAAACAACAGTTCACTTGAGTAATCTTGCTGCTTGTTTACACACGTTTTTAATACTTTTTCTGTAGTAAAATTAACGGATATAGGTTGAATGTATAAGTTCCACTCCAACCTATAATACCATACATAAATATAGATTTAAATAATGCTAAATAAATTGTACGTAAATAGTTAATTGACAAAATATTTCTTAGAACAACAAAGTAATATAATGTTTTACGTAATTTATTACAGATATAATGGATATGATTATTCCATTTTAAATTATTATCAATAATATTATACCTGAGTATTTAACCTCCTTAACTTCATTAATAACTGAACAATTGCAATTTATATGCGAACAATCAAAATTATGCATTTTAATTTGTAGAGGAGATGAAATTGGTTTATTACATTTATTTTTTAAAGAAAATGGGATAGCTATTGCTTCATCTTTATTAATTACAAGTGAATTTAAATCGAACCACTTTTTTTTATTAATTTTAAGCCGCAATTTGCATTATAATAAGCATCAGTCCAAGTTTTTCCACTAAAAGGTATAACAGTATCATTAGCATTGCTTTATAATCCTTGTTACATGCCAACCTTTGCACATCAAATGTAATTCCACTGAACGATGATTATTATTATTACTACTAATTTTAGTTTGTTATTGAACGACGCTGTATCAAGTACTAGGTTATTTAGCGTCGATGGAATTGGTGATAGTGAAATGGTGTTTGGCGAGAAGAGGCCGAGAATTTACCATAGATTACCTGACATTTTCCTTACGGTTGGAGAAAACTTCGGAAATAATCAAACCAGGTAATCAGCCCAAGCGGGAATCGAACTCACGCTCGAGAGAAAATCCGGAACGGCAGGCAAGCGCATAAGCCGATTGAACCGGTGGCCTATTATTATTATTATTATTATTATTATTATTATTATTACTATTATTAATTCCAATTAGAATACTGAAATCTGTATCATGCCGTCAAGAACGATCATTTGACTGCTTATAGTGCTGCTTTTTTTGGGCCGGAGGAAGTTTCAGAAATGTGTTGGACCTTGTGGTTTTAGATTCCATTTGGACAGCATCAGTATGGGAAATAAAGAATGCGACCTCAATTGGAAGGTAGTAATTCCACGTACACGTGCGCGGGATTCATTAGTGCATCTAAATCTACACAAAGTGACGTCACGCCTATATACTGAAGGCAGCAGACTTTCGGTATGAAGATGATAACTACTCGTAAACCCGTACCCTCTATTTACAGTACCTACCATCGATGGATTCATTATTCATTCAGGTGGAATAGGTGAGATGGAACTTTGAACACAGTCGTTAACATTTTTAAATGTGGGAAGAAATTTGAGTGAGATTAGAAACTATGTTAGGAATTAAAATCCTGCCTTGAATAGAAATTAGTGAAAATTTTGTACAGGGATAAGTGTTCCTCAACATAATTGGAACCTAAAATAGGCGAACAGGTTAACTCAGTGAGACAAGAAATACAGTTGCGTGTTCACTGATTCAGCTAAATGAAAGAATATTGGATAAGTCAATGCCTTCTTCGAACATCACTGCAACGCAACACAAGACAGAAGAAGTCATAAGCATAACCACTCTTTCTCAGCTTTCTGGTGATGAAGAATTTCAAGTTGTAATGAGGAAGAGAAAGAAGCAACATAAGCACCTTATTGTTGTATTGACTGCCGCACCTTTCGAAGTCGTTGTTCAAAGCCAGAAGATGAAATCACTATTTGTTTACATTTCAGCGCGAAAGTTAATTTGCAGTAATATAGAGGAATTTTAAGAAAATAATTGAATCTAGAAACTGTTGTAGTTTTACGAAATTGAGAAGACTAGTAAATTTCACATAGACTATATCTTGCATTCATATTTCGATTGACGATATAAATATACCTTTGATAAATAATATTAATGATGTTTGGCCATTTGGGTGTCTAATTTCACGATTTTAAGAAAAATTAAAACTGAGTGACACTACTTATACTACAAATGAACCTGATGGATCAAACGGAGATGCATCTTAATGTTAACATAAAATAAGTAGGTCTATGCATAATTCAGTTAATTATCTTGAAATCTATTGCCAAAATGTTAATGTTTTAAATACCAATATCTTGTATATATATATATATATATATATATATATATATATATCATAATCATCTTCATCACGGCATAAGTCTTGTGACTTGTCCGTCTTCAAGAAAACTGATCCGAACATCTCATCCGTGGCCTGCCGACATTTCTTCTACTTACAGGTTTATACTTTTATATTATTTGTGGTATACGATCTTCATCCATTCTTTGTATATGATCTTGCCATCTTTGTCTGTATTCAATGATTGTTTCATTTAGACTCCGAATTTCCAATTCTTTTCTAATATCTTCATTCCTCTTTTTGTCTATGAATTTATAATCTGCCACCTGTCTCAAAAATTTCATCTCAGGTGCCTCTATTTTCTTCTGTTGTAAGATAGTCAAGACCCAACTTTCACATCCATAAAGCAAGGTTGGGATCGCCAGTACTTCGTAAAGTTTTAAAAGTGTTGCCCTATTACAATTTTTAAAAGTTCTTTTTATTGTACCACATAGTGTTTGGAATTTGTTTAATTTATTTTGCACATCTCTATTGCCGGTACATGACACAGTGTAACCAAGGTAATTAAAATCACTTTGTTGTTGGAGGGGTTTATTATTTATGCAAATGTTTGCTCGTAACAGATCTCTTCCTCTAAGAGCCATTATTTTCGTTTTTTTTTTTCATATGAGATTTGAAGATTATGTTCACTTGTAATAATATTTAATTCATGTATGGCTCTTTGTAAATTATCTTCCGAATCTGCAATTAAGATCTGGTCGTCAGAAAACAACAGTGTATCAATGTTTCTCCCTTTTATTTTAAAATGTATTTTAAGCATAGTCTGCTATCGTACAACTGCGTCATTAATATATATATATATATATATATATATATATATATATATATATATATATATATATATATAAATAGGGTAGGCGATGATGGACACCCCTGTCATACTCCTAAATTAATCTCTACTAAATTATCCTCTTCTATGGATTTCTCCAATTTAAACTTCGTATTTGTATACATACTTTGTATTACTCTTATAAGATGTTGAGGAAAACCGTTTTTAATAATCATTTCCCATAGCAAATTTCTCTTAACTTTATCAAAAACTTTTACATAGTCTATAACAGCTATTAGAGGTGGTAGGTTATATTCTCGTCGTTTCTCCATAAGTTGTGTTATCGTTAAAATACAATCATAGCAGGAACGCCCTTTTCTAAACCCATTTTGTGAATCATGCATTATAGTTTCTGAGACTGGAGCAATTCTTTGTGTTATAATTTTTGCAAATATCTTATAACCTGAATTCAAAAGATTGATTCCTCTATAATTATCACATTTAGTTCGATCTCCCTTTTTAAAAATCGGGCATATCAATGCAATATTCCATTCTTCTGGTAAATGTCCATTTTTCCAACACATATTAACAAAGTTCAAAACCCTCGTTTGGAATTTAATCGACGCAAATTTAAATAGTTCCATATTCAAACAGTCAGAATTTTTTTTTTAAGTTCTCTAAAGTTTATTTTTTTAGTTCATCCATGCTTATGAAATCTACATTTTCACTAATTTTTTAACATTTGTGTATATAGGGTAAACATTGGTAATTTCGTGATAATTTCATGAAAACTAATTTAAAATGCAAACGTGTAAATATATCCTTATTCCGATTTTTTCATCTAAAAGACGATAACTTGCTGTACAAATCTGGATACATAAAAGATTGGATACGTTCTTGAATATGTGCCAAAAACCACTTTTACAACTTAAGCTGAAAGGTTGGTTATTTCGTGATAACCTTGGTAATTTCGTGATATTGCATTGATAATTTGGTGAGAGGTAGAAGAATTGTGGAAAAATTCATTAAAGTCAAATGAAATTCTCATTTATTGTTACAAGACTTCAAACATAGTAATTCCGTCTAATATTCATAGCAAGAAAACATAGAAATACATATCAACACATAATAAGAATGAAATCAAAGTAAAAATTGAAATTGAAAAGGGATCTTCTTTGCCCTGAAAGGGTGAACACTTTTATTACGGACTTTATTATAGCCTATATTACTAGGGTAACTCCAAAAGTAATGCATAACGTTTGTTTAAAAATTATATTTTTATCCTACATCTTTGCTATTTTCACAGAACGTAGATGCATCCCTAAGGAACAAAATGTCACTTTTCCACATAATTCCTGTCCCTTTCAACTGCCTTACGTAACCTAGGAACGAGGGCCTGTAGACCAACACGCTAAAAGTCTGGACCAACACGTCTGAGCCACTCTTTAGCAGCGTGCACAAGGGAGTCATCTTCTAACCTCGTTCCGCGAAAGGATCCTTCAGTTTACCAAAGAGATGGTAATCGCACGGTGCCAGTTCAGGACTGTAAGGCGAATATTTCAGTGTTGTCTATCCGAATTTTCTGATCTGGTCTGTGGTCTTGTTACTGTTATATGGCTGTGCGTTGTCGTGCAATAGCAGAACATCCTGCTTCTCCCGATGTCGTCGAACACGACTCAGTCAAACTTAAAGTTTCTTGAGAGTTGCAACATACCCGTTAGAATTAATGGTGGTTCCGTGTGGCATAATGTCCACAAGCAGAAGTCCTTCTGAATCGAAAAACACAGTAGCCATAACATTACCTGCCGAAGGTGTACTTTTGAATTTCTATATCTTTGGTGAATTTGCATGATGCCACTCCATTGTCTGCCTCTGTCTCCGTTCCAAAATGGTGGAGCCATGTTCCATCTTCTGTCACAATTCTTGAAAGTAAGTCATCTAGCACTTATCATTGACACTTAGCATGATAACAAATCAAACAGAAGCTACACTGAACCCATTGCTTCTCCGTTTTCTTTTTTGTTATCACATCCTGTCTTCAGATTTCTAAAATTCCGATTAGAATACCATTTTTAAAATAGTATAAAATGTAACGCTTAATGCTCAACACAATTTCGCCTCAAACAGCTAAGATTTCTATAAGTAAAGCTAAGCCTATATGGCGACTACAGATGTATCTAAAATTCCAAAAACTTTTCCTAAAATTTCATGAAAATACAATAAATCTTTGTACCAAATATCATATGCTTACCTTTAGTAATAAGCCTGTAATGTAATTACAAACATCCAAAAAATTTGTACGCCTGAGAAGTCGACGCGAACGTGCTCTCTCCAAACATAAAAGCTCAGTGAAGCAGCTACAATAGTCACACAAAGCTTAGCTGTATGTTTCTGGAAACTGGACAAGATATGCAATCCCTTGGCGGAAATTTCTATCTCGTAACACCATTGGTTAGTTCACAAAAGAGCAAAGAATAAGTATCACGAAATAACCACTGCCACGAAATTACCAATGTTTACCCTATATAAAGATGATTTAATAATAGTAACACCATTCTTGCCCCATGAGAGAAATAATTTTTATACTAAGGTATACTTCCCGGTGATTGTAGATTTAATAACACTAACAAAACTCATATCCCACCTCCCTAAAATCCATTTTAATATTATTTTCCCATCTGCGTCTCGGCTTCCCTAAAGGTCTTTTTCCTTCCGGCCTCACAACTAACACTCTATATGCATTTGTAGATTTACCCATACGTGCTACATGCCCTGCCCATCTCAAGCATCTGGATTCAATGTTCCTAATTATGTCAGATGAAGAATACAATACATGGAGTTCTGTGTTTTGTAACTTTCTCCATTTTCCTTTAACTTCATCCCTCTTAGCCCCAAATATTTTCCTATGAACCTTATTTTCAAACACCCTTAACCTATGTTCCTCTCTCAAAGTGAGAGTCCAAGTTTCACAACCATAAAGAACAACCGGTAATATAATTGTCTTATAAATTCCAACTTGCAGATTTTTTGACAGCAGACTGGATGATTAAAGCTTCTCAACCGAATAATAACAGGCATTTCCCATATTTATTCTGTGTTTAATTTCCCCCAACTATCAGTTATATTTGTTGCTGTTGCCCCAGGTATTTGAATTTTCCACCTCGTCAAAGGATAAATTTCCAATTTTTATATTTCCATTTCGTGCAATATTCTCGTCACGAGACACAATTATATGCTGTATCTTTTCGCGATTTACCTCTAAACCTATCTCTTTTCTTGCTTCAAATAAAATTCCCGTGTCTTCCCTAATTGTTTGTGGATTTTCTCCTAAAATATTCACGCAATCCGCATAGACAAGCAGCTGATGTAACCCGTTCAATTCCAAACCCTCTCTGTCATCCTGGACTTTCCTAATGGCATATTCTAGAGCAAAGTTAAAAAGTAAAGGCGATAGAGCATCTCCTTGCTTTAGCCCATAGTGAATTGGAAACGCTTCTGAAAGAAACTGACCTATACGGACTCTGCTGTACGTTTCACTAAGACACATTTTAATTAATCGAACTAGTACCTTGGGAATGCCAAATTCAATAAGAATATCTTATAAAACTTCTCTCTTAACCGAATCATATGCCTTTTTGATATCTATGAATAACTGATGCACTGTACCCTTATACTGTCATTTTTTCTCCATTATCTGTCGAATACAAAATAGCTGATCAATAGTTGATCTATTACGCCTAAAACCACACTGATGATCCCCAATAATTTCATCTACATATGGAGTTAATCTTCTGAAAAGAATATTGGACAAAATTTTGTACGACGTCAACAAAATGATATTCCTCGAAAGTTACTACAGTTAATCTTGTCCCCCTTCTTAATGATAGGTACGATTATGGACTCCTTCCATTTTTCTGGTACAATTTCCTTTCCCAAATAGCAAGTATAAGCTTATAATTTCGTTAGATAATGCGCTTCCATCCTCTTGCATTAATTCTGCTGGAATTTGATCGATACCTCTAGACTTATAATTTTTCAGATTTTCTATCGCAATTTCGACTTCAGAAAGAGTAGGTTCGGGTATAATGACTCAGTAGTGTGTACTTCAATTTCGTCCCGATCATGTCTATTTGGGCTGTGTGTATTTAGTGAAATAAATAAATGTATTTTAAAAAATTAGAACATTCGTTTTTGAGAAAATAAACTTACTTAAACGATATATATAGCGTTTAATAAGAGTAAACATGTAGTTTGATTATTTTAATAGTGTTAAACTATATGTATGCGTACAGGATATATGTTTTATATAACTACCATCAGACTTTCTCCTGATGGTATAAATAATTCACCACTGTTCTGTAAAATACAAAACACAAGTAATAGTCAATACAGTATAAATATCCGTGAAATTTGATATTGACTTTTTTAAAGACACTTTTCAGCAACTGGGTTATGTAAAATCTAAATTCAACTTTGGGCGACAATTGAACATTAATTTTCTCAAGAGACATTATATCGTACCTCAAGGGTTCTTTTGCAAGCCACAAATTATATATTTCCACCACAAGGTGTTCGATATCTTCTTCTTCTTGAAGGTAAAGTTAAAACGTTAAATTTAATTTCATTTGTCTTCGTTTTCGTTTAGAAAAAAAAAAATCCATAATCTGTTTTGAATCTCCTAAGAATTTGCGACAAATGTAAATCAAAATATTTATATTCTAAATATTTACAATAATGAACTAAAACGTATTCGTAAAAATATCTAATTTTATATTCGGACAGAAAATTAAGCATTATTAAATCATCAATTTTTAAAGTAATAATTCTCAAAATAGTAAGTAATTTTCATATAAATTCATGAAATAACTGAGTGAGCACAAAACTTATATTATACTGTATATATATATATATATATATATATATATATATATATATATATATTTTCATTCAGAAACGAATAATTAAAATTTGCTTAAAGATTTATTCCCATTTTTATGTTTTCTAAACTGTACAAATATATAAGATATACATTATTAAAATATTATCATACAGATCGTAAAATATATAAAGAACATCATTTTTAATTTACCAGACGAAATTTGACAATCCTTTAATTGAACCTAAATTTTACACAACCACTGGATTAAATCACATAGAGAGTTACGGGCAAAGTTTATACAACTCCATAATATTGATAATAAATCCAGACCTAGACAATTTTAATTTTAATGAATTTAAGAACAAATTTAATCAAATTGTTTAGTATTTTTTTTCTTTTTTCTTTCTCTTAATTTCAATATATTTATTCATTCCAACTTATATTCTGTTCTTGACTTGATTCTCTACTTTTACCTTCGTAATTATCCCTGTTCTGTAATGATTGTATTGGATTTTGTAATTATATTGAATTTACTTCATGTTCCATTTAGTACAAAATAGTTATTTCTATTAAGTGTCTCCGAACACGAACTTGATCAAACGGGTGTGCACTACGTCAATTATAGGTCTACGTATTTATTTTGTATTGAAATACAGCAATAAATATTGAAAATTTGAACAAGTCTAACAGATTGTAAAAATATTAAACAAATATAAACCTAAATATTTGCTACATCCTAAATATATATAAATAACAATCTATATACCTACTAATAAATATCTAAATATTTATATTAAATATACTATAGGAATTTTCAATTTCTATTGGAAGAAATTTTTAATTTCTCATTACTTATTTCAAATCAAACATTTGAAAAGCAATGAAGATTGGTTGATTTGAGAGATTTTTTTTCTAATATTTTCATTTTAAAACTTTCTTTTTTAATTTTTGAAAAAAAATGGAACTCGTCAATTTCAATGTCAAAGTGTTATTGTATTGCAGTCCAATGCATAAATTCACATCTGACCACGTAATGGAGCCAAAACCACGCAAACAGCTGCTACGCACTAATGTCTATAACTCTCACTGCTCTTATTTGAGTCAGTTGCCAGGCCATGCTCTGGAGTAATACGGAGACACATACTTTGAAGTTATTAGTGAACATTAATGGATTTATATCCCTGAGGGTGATGGATTCAATTTGTTACCTCGTAACAACTACTTACCACTACATACTGATCCAAAGATTCCCAGAACATATCTTACATTTCTTTAAAATTTATTTCAAATTTATATATTTAATACATCTGGTTTACACTAAATTAGGCATTATAGCCCGAAAGAGTAGAAGCTCGTGGTAGAATTAAAATATGTACTTCTGGGTGACCAAAGAATCAGAATAAGTGTTGATATAAAATTGGGTCTCCTCCTCCTGCTGGTTCAAAAAGAAAATGTATTTAGATTTCGGTCAGTTAATAGTACAGTAATTGCTCCAGCAAGGACTGGTAGTGATAATAATAATAATAATAATAATAATAATAATAATAATAATAATAATAATAATAATAATAATAATAGGGCTGGCTCGGGCGTCGTTCAATTTAGTTGTACAAAATATAAATGATCTAAATATAAGTAATGATAGAGTGCTTTTCTTTATAATTTTAATGCCCCTGTTAAGAACTGGTCACCTGGCTGTTACTCTGAAGATGTTCATTACTATTTAAATTTTATGCTTAGTCATAGGTAGGCCCTATATATTTTCATCATTTTGTTGTCTTGAAATTCAACAGAAAAGTAACACTGTTAACAGTAAAAACTTACTTGTTTCGGTTTTATAATATTGTAACGTATTATAGTGATGTTGGCATAACCTACCATTTATTAATTTCGCAAGATGAGTATAATCCACCCCTGTTAAGGGGTTAGGTACAGCTTACAGCAGTAAATTTTTTGGAAATGTTCAAAATTTTTTCTTCCATTACTTTATCTTGTATAATAATGAAAATTGGTATGTGTAAAACACTATTCTTCTGCTATATGAAAGAAATGTTTTTACGAAAAAAAAAAAAAAAAATTAAATACTTTTTTTTTTTCAAAATTCATAATGGTGGCAGTGGTGAAGCATTTCCCTTATAGCTCATAAACTTATTAACTTGTTCATGTTCTCTCTCTTTTATTTTATTGCTGAACATCATTTTTGCAATATCATGCTATTTCAACTACATTCCTTAATAAATAATATATATTTTTATTTTGTGTTAGAAGAAAATACTGATATTTGACAATTTTTTAAAATGAATTTATTTTTTCTTAGATAATTTATCAAAGGTAGAGAAGTAACCTTGCATCATATTGTAGATATGACGTAAATACACACAAAAACGTTCATCACATAATGTTGGATAGTTTTTTAGTTATGTCGAAAACGCTTCATCACTGCACAGTGAAATGAATTTTGAAAAAAAAAAAAAAATGGAAATAATTATTTTTAAATCGTAAAAGTATTTTTTCTTATAGCAAAAGAACAGTGTTTTATACATACTAATTTTCATTATTGTACACAGTAATTGTAGGAAAAAAAGTTGAATAGTTTTAAAAATTTACTGCTATAAGCTGTACCTAACCCCTTAAGTTCAATGAAAATAATGCTATATAAATATAAGATAGATTGAAGTAATCACCTTGAGTATAATTTAGATACGGAATCTGGTGACGTTGAGAAGATTAATTTATAAAATCATGATTAGTCGCCCATTGACCAAGATAAAGATTTCGACAATGCAGTGATTTCACTCAATTCAGTTATTAAAACTCTATATCGCAGATAATTCGTCACCAAAGAAATATTTTCAATATTAGTTTTCTAATAGCTTATTTAAGATCAAAATGTAAAAGTAAGAAAAATTGAAGTCGGAATATTATTATGAAAAATGTTCTTACTATACAAAACATGTTAAATAAAAACTAAACTCGGATAAAATTACGCAGTTAGAAAACATAGACGATATGTAATACTTTTGGAAATACATGGATCATTTCGTTAAAATAATTAATAGTCGAACAATATTTCATTTCAGTGATAAGTATTTATAGATAAAAAATATTATTATTAATGCTTTCGCTGATCACTTCAAATTTTTTCATGAGATAATAATTATAAATTTTCTTGTGCAAACAATATTATGACTACTGCAGACAGTATAACACAAACGCATGATAAACATATGCTGGTTCTACTAAATTTAAACACACAGTAATCTATCATATTCCAAATCTAAATGAAATTGTAAACATCATTGTTTACAAATTTTTTCAGTATATTTCGATTTCAGCAAAGCTTAAGCTGTAGTTTTACATAACTTCTTGCTTTATAAATTAGAAAACACTGATATTTCTGTAAGTTACGTAAATTGGTTTAGAAACTGCTTGTGATAGACAATCCCCCATAGATAAGTTTCATAATTTTTGTAAATTATATAAATTAAACTGTAGGTTGCTACAGGGATGAACCTGAGAGCCTCTTGTTTTCATTAATTTCAATAGAGTTCACCTTCACAAGAATATGTTCTGACTTTATTATTGGCTAACGATTTAAAAACCTTTCTGTCAATCTCTCCATCGTGACATAAACACAGTCGGAAAACAGTCAGAAGAGAATTGCATGAAAATTAATATTTTTAAGACTAATATCATCACATTTTCTAGGAAAATTACTTTTCCTAAATTCAACTATAACTTAAATCATACTCACATTACTGACCGACTGACGCTGTTTCCTAAAGCATGTAACGCTCAAATTAATTAACTTGATTATTTATTTATATCTCGCAGAATATCATCTGAAATTACTGTATTTGTATTTCGAAGTAATCTGCCGGGTTTGGTAATTTCGCGACCTTAAGAGAATTTCAAATTTGCAGCGCTGGGTTTATTGTTGGGAATTTAGTTTTAAATTACTGATATCACACTATTCTTCCTTAGAAATAACATATAAAAATTTTGTAATGATGGGTAGTTTTGTACCACGGTCTGTGAAGTATGAGTTTCTATGACGGGAGTGATGTATTAAATATTACTGCACTGAAAGTCGTTACATAAATTAATTTTTTCCACTCTGACTATCGTAAGTATGCTGTTAATACCTTGCTTTTGGGAAGTAAATGGATTTTACCGTGGTATTGTTGGTTGCTATTGGCAAGTCACATTACTTCCCTAGGAAAAGTATAAGTTAAGTGGAGAGATGATTGGCAACAATCAATAGAGAAATAAAAACCTATATATTCCCAGACTCAGTTACTTTTATTTTATCTTCTATACACAATTTACTTCAAATGTGTATTAATATCAGAGTTGTTATAATTATTCATATTACACACAATATTAACATGATAAGTATAATCGTGTTTCATTCCGTAGTTATTCCAACATTTATTTTTTAAATATAGCTAAATCCTCCATAACAACCTCTTCACATGTACTAGAACCTACATCTCCGTAAAGAATCTTCTGGGCAACTTCTTTCTTGTTAGATAAACTATCGGCAACATAACTTTCTGCAAATTTTTACGAGTAGGAGATTTCCATTCCTCATTCCTTTCCAGGGCCAAAACGTCAACACCGGTGTGGGCCAAAAAATAGCAGAAATTCTACCAAATGAATGGTCTTTATGTGATTTGAAATTTTCTAAATTCAGAAACACCGCTATTTTACTAGGAATAATAGAAAAAGTATTCTTGCCAATTGTTTGGTTATAACTTTTTTTACTTTATCTCCAACCTTTAATCTAATCGCGTCACATTTCCTCATTATTTCGATATGATAAACAGTGTATTACTAGCAGTAAGTAATGAATGCACATAACATACCATTTTTGATATTAACTAGACACAATAATAACATAACTTCTTACCTTGACGTCCTCCAGTTACAATTGCAATAACTCAATAGAACGACATGCACCAGCAAATCCCATCACGGTCACTACCTTCATAAGTAAATATGTATTATCAGATGCATCTGAAAAGAATTGATTAACTTGCTCTCTCGTGAAACCACTAAATTTTCTCTGTTTATAACCATCATTCTTACGTTTTAAAACAGCCTTCAGTTTAGGATATTTCGATATATCAATTTTCTCTAATGGAAACACTTATGTTCAATATTGAATACTCATAACACAAACTCGCAGACGATTTTAATATTTTCCAAGAAATAAAGCCAACAACGACTTTTCACAGACACTGGTACCCTTAGAGCAAACTTGGCTAATTACGTGACATGGCTAATTTCGTGATATTTCTTTTGAAATTTATCACGAAATTATACCAGCGACATATGTAACTTTGATGGTATAATATAAATGGCAGAAGATGTACTATAATTTAGGTTTTGTTCACTGCGCTCTTGCAGTGACTTGAACGGAAATTACTCGAAGAGATGTGAGGTCTATAGCTTTGAATTTGTGAGTGAATACACCATGAGATTTTCTTTGTTAAAATAAGAGTTTTCGCTGTGTTTTGTGGTCCAAATTGTTTTCAATGGTAAATACTGACTTTCGGTGAAAAATATATGCCTATCAATGCACTGATTATGTAACAGAGCCTCATGTTGGGAGATTATTTTCTTAGCGGTTTTCTCATTCCACGATGCCATTTTTTCCTTTAAATTTTTTCTGTGCTATAACAACATTTTCTAATGGAAGAAATATAAAATGTATGAAACGTAAAATGTTTGTATATGTGTATTCATATCATTTCTGATATATTGTGCATGTCGACAATGTTGCAGATGGCAAATAATAAAATGTGGAAAGAAATACAATATAAATGATATTACGAAAGAGACAATTGATTGTCTTAAACAAATGAATAGTGCGGAGAGAAAGTTCGTTTTTTCTTGACAAGTTCGACAAGAACCAGAAAGGACCAAAACAGCAGTCAATGAGAATGACATTTCCACTTCTCAAGTGAGTTAAAAGAGGTATGCAACCAAACAGCAACATCATCTTCAGAAACCAAACAAAGAAGATCTGTGCTTAAAGAAAAGCCGAATGATAAGCTTAATGATTTGTGTGGATATTACTCAGGAAATTTCGAGAACCCCAAGCGTATTGAAAGATGAGTCAGTTGTGATCAGTGGTTTCATTAAATACGTCAAGATCTTTCAAAATACCGAAAGAACTTTAATTGTTAGGGTTGTAGGTATGAATTTGACTCAGTAATTTAAAATTTGACTGAATATGCCTAAATATTTTGAATTTATGGAATATTACGAAATTATACCAGTCCTTCTAGAGTGCTAAATTTTTTGTTTATATGTATTGCTTGCTTGTAACTAGTGTATGAATTTATTTGAGGTAAAAAATGCTGACTTGTAACTTCCTGAAATGTAATGAAGTACGTACATTAAAACATTTTTTTTTTTTAAATTTGAACCTTATTTTTGCACCAAAACCTTAGTACCACGAAATTAGCCAAGTCTGCCCTACTATTACAAAATTTTTAAAATAATTTACATGGTTTTTCACATTATTTTTTCTATCTTCCTCGGATAGTAGGCCTAATAGTTCACATGCAACACACGCTGGTTCTTGCACTTCATCTGAAATTACGAGGGAGAGTCAAAAAGTAACCTTAATAATTGTTTTATTAATTGAATATGCACAATAAGACTACAAACACTTCATCACTTTTCAACATAGTATAACAGGAACACTTGCATTGAACGTAGTGGAGACTATGTTGGAAGTGATGAAGTGTTTGTACTCTTATTGTACATATTCAATTAATAAAACAATAAATTATTAAAGTTACTTGTTGAGTCTTCCTCGTATTTTAATCACACAGTGTGCAACTTTGAAAATGTCTGCCATAATTTTGAACTTGTAACAATTTCATATATTTTGTTCAACAGTCGCATAGCAGCAAACAAAATAATATTCAAAACTCGAGGTCCTTCCCTATAGTTCTGGTATTAAATCATTTAAAATGAAGAAATATATATTTTTATTACGTAAAATGTAGGTGTGGAAAAAAACAATATATGCAAATCGTGACTTCACTGTTAAATTGGCAAAACTTCATTTCTCACACTAGTTTATTAAACCGTGTCGGACTGTAAAGAAAACAACTATCGCAATGTCCATATTTTACGAGTATATGTTGTACAATATTATAGTACTGTGAACGTTTGGTTAAATTTAATTTTCATACCAATTTTTTTTCTAGTCTTCTATTCAAATTCTAGCATACAAGTGGCTTGTGCAGCAAATGCTGCAAACTAAGTTCATTAGACGTTAAAATTAATTTTTTTTTAGATTTATTTTCAATGATGAATACTAGACATTTTGAAAGTTATTTGCTTCCATAATAATGAAACATACTACCTCTGTATGATTTTTTACGCCAAATACTTTTTCTTGAACCTATCCACCTTCAGTTTTTGAATTTCAGCTCAAAAACGCAAGTAATAATGTCAGGATGATCAGTGGGTTTTTCATGTGGGAGTAAAGAAATACTATTTCAGGTCATTGTGGATTGTAGGTGAAAGTTGAAAAAGTCAGGTTTGCTATGCTTTCGAACAATAGACATAGCATCTTGGTATAGCTGCTGCATGTAGAGCTTGAAATATAGAGGGTAAAATCATTTTACCCTGCTAAGAGATCTTGCTGAAATAATCGGGAGACTACAACATTTTGTAGGCCTCTTATTTTATCAGTAAGTAGTACCTTTTGGTCTTTCCTTAGGAACTATAATTTTTGCGCTCTCTCGAGCCAATACTGAAGAGAATGACACATATAAATATCTTCACTACACCGCCATTAAGTGCATGAAAAAGACCCAACCCCAATATTATTATCTTATTAAGATATAATTTAAAATATTCCCTACATTTACTTATTTAACCCCAAAACGTTTCACTTTCATATCATCAATATAGCATTAATATGTATTAATGAAAAATAAACATCATGACATCAACTATAATAATATTTCATTTCTAATGGTAATAGTGCCGTCAAACCACCTCAAGTTATGTAGATTTTAATATCCAATACACAGCTGTACTCAGAAAATTACACACCGCAGAATCAGACCTGTAAATTATATTTAGCAAGTCTTGAAGTTTTTAATAACCAATTGAATTTGAACTCTAAATATATCAGCAATCCTGCAGGTCATAGCCTTCGTGTAATAGCCTATTGTTTATTATAGTGTGTGTTTTGTTTTATTCTGAAATGCAATTAGTTCTCAGAACTGACGAAAGGTGGATTTTGGAAAATAGGAAAATTATATAGAAAAACTTACGCTTCACTGAAAGTTACTATTTTCCTGAAAATCCTTGGACGCAAAGCTTCAATATGACGGGTCATTCGTTAAAATCCGTTCAGCCGTTTTCCCGTAATTTCCATTATCAGTTCAAATTATATATATACTAGTGGCTTGTGCAGCAAATGCTGCTAAGTTCATTGGAAGTTCAAATTAAAATGTTTCAAAAATATTTCCAATGAAGAATACCAGACATTTTGAAAGTTATTTGCTTCCATTATAATGAAACATACCCCTCTGATTGGTTTTCTTCATGCTAAATACATTTTATTGAACCTACACATCTTCAGTTCTTTAGTTTCGATGCGAAAACGCAAGTAACAATGTCAGGACGATAAGTCAGTTTTACATGTGGGAGTGAAGCAACAGCTATTTCAGGTCATTGCGGATTGTAGGTTAGAGTTATGAAAATATCAGATTTGCCATGCTTTCCAACAATAGACATAGCGTCTTGGTATAGCTGCTGCATGTTTCGTGAACTATCTTGGAATGTAGAGGGTAGAATCATTTTATCCTGTCAAGAGATCTTGCTGAAGTGATCGGGACACTACAACATTTTGTAGGCCTCTTATTTTTCAGTAAGTAATACGTTTTGGTCTTCCCTTAGGCACTATAATTTTTGCGCTTCCTTCAGACAATACTGAAGAGAATCACACATATAAATACCTATATCACTTACTTAAATGGCTTTTAAGGAACCCGGAGGTTCATTCCCGCCCTCATATAAGCCTACTATCGGTCGCTATCCTGAGGAAGATTAATCCACTCTCTACCATCATATCCCACCTCTCTAAAATCCATTTTAAATATTATCCTCCCATTTACGTCTGCTTCCCTCAAGGTCTTTTCCCTTCAGGTCTTCCAACTAACACTCTATATGTATACGTGTTACATGCGCTGCCATCTCAAACTTCTGGATTTAATGTTCCTAATTATGTTAGGTGAAGAATACAATGCGTGTAGTTCTGCGTTGTGTAACTTTCTCCGTTCTCCTGTGACTTCATTCCTCTTTACCCCAAATATTTTTCTAAGCTTCTTATTTTCGAACACCCTTAATCTCTCTTCCTCTCTCAAAGTGAGAGCCCAAGTTTCACAGCCATAAAAACAACCAGTAGCCTAACTGTTTTATAAATTCTAACATTCAGCTTTAAATATCTACACCACGCATTAAATAATATAATATCGAAAAGACCCATACCGCTTGATTAATAACTATAAAAATATTAACCTGTTGTATCCTGTTGTATCCTATAGGATACATTGTGAATTTAAGGGTTAAGTAGTCTTTGCTAGTCTAGGACTACCTGATGGCCGCCCGCCCGAGCTACTGCTCGACTGCATACTTGTCTTCGCCTAATAAAAACTACTCACCTTTCTTAGCCTAGTACATAAATAACTACTATGGCACAAGTTATGCTGCCTTCTGAAACAATGTAGAAATATTTGCGGTTCATCTTCTACTTCGGCAATCAATAGAGCGTCATTCTCGTAAGTAATCATGAAGATAATTTCGAATCCGAGCTTCATTCTGTTTCTTGTTATTATTAGGCCTAGTAACATTATGTAGATCGTCTACTAGTGTTCAAAGCTGTGGAATCACAATACATTATTCAGAGTGACTTCATAGGTTCGTTGTTAGTGTGTATTAGTACCGAAATTTCTCATTAACTACATAAGTTACTTCAGAACTGTGGGATAAAGATAAATTAATAATATAATAATGACAATCCGTGCTAATAACAAAATTACGCAATAATGTGAACGCTACTGTACAAGTTCACAATTTTATTATCCGATTACTCATATTCAGAATAGCGAATACCGTACGTACGTATACATACTGGACTATACACTTCGCATGGGTCAAGGCACACATTGGACTTCGGGGAACGATCTGGCCGACCAGTTAGCAAAACAGGCAGCAAGTAACAACGAGTTACCGGTGAGCTTCGACAGGATACCAGTCAGCGACATCATGCGAGAACTTCATGAAGAAAGTGTGGTTAAGTGGGAAAGTGAGTGGTAAAACACGACAAATGGTGCAGTGACAAAATCGTTTTTCCCCAGTGTAATAGAGGGGTTACGCGTTAACATTCCACTTAATGGAAAGATCACAACTTTCCTAACTGGGCATGGAAAAACCGGTGCTTACTTATACAGATTCAAGCTGAGGGACAACCCGTCGTCTACGTGTGGAGCAGAGGAACAGATCGTCGACTACCTCCTTTTCGAGTGCCCGAATATGGACAAAGAAAGACTAGCGTTTCAGCGAGAAATGTTAAGTAAAACTGGCAAATGGACTTTCACAAAGCGTAAACTGATGCAAGAACATGCGCATACATTCATAAACTATGTCAATGTTATAAATTTAGACGAGTAAACTTAGGGTAATTTAATCTAGGATAGATAACAGTAGGCACTAGATATAGTGAAAGACTCAAATTTTCACAACAAAATAACAAACCTACATACGCCTAAAGAGTAGAGACCGGCAAATCAGACAAGACTCACGCCCGTAACTGCTTGCCGTCAGGCTTGGGTTCCGGTGACGCTACAAAGCAAGTTAACTTTTAAGACAACCCATTCAGCCCGGGTTTTATAGTTCAGTCCAGGCTGGACCTGCCTGTTTGCTCGTATTATAAGGTAGAGTGACTTGCATTCACGGAAGCCAGTCTGCGCTGGTTAAGATGAAACAGATCCAAGTTCGTTGGCTATTTAGTCACTTCAAAAAATCTTTATTTTATGGTCCAACACGGCAGAAAATTCTTGATTAAAGAAATATAGGCTAGTTTTACAATTTATTGCACTACAGAATTTCATAAAATAGTAAGACAATATTATACATTTCATATTCCTGCAAAGTGTATCTGACTCAACAAAATAGTAACATTTCGTAACTTGTGACTAGTTGAGAGAAGAGAAGAGAAGAGAAGAGAAGAGAAGAGAAGAGAAGAGAAGAGAAGAGAAGAGAAGAGAAGAGAAGAGAAGAGAAGAGAAGAGAAGAGAAGAGGAGAGGAGAGGAGAGGAGAGGAGAGGAGAGGAGAGGAGAGGTAGAGGAAAAGCCTCATGGATACTGTAAAATGTAGGGTAGGAGGCCCAATTTCCGGACAGTCCCTGTTTCCGGACACTCGTAACTTTTTTACATTTTGTGTTTAAACTATTCTCGCTGAGTAATTTCCGAATAAGCCAACAATAGCAGCAGCAGTAAGGAGTTGAAGCCGCTTATTAGACCACTTATTAGACGAAAGACAGTGTGTGAAACTTGAGCTCCAGACAGCAACAATCTATTAGAGGTAATGTGAGATCTGTTAATTTTTCCTCTGTTATAAAATACATACTTATTTGAGACCTTGTTAATAGGATAGTAAACAACCTAAAATCCTGATTGCATTTGCTCAATAAAGTACATTTCTTTGCCAATGTTACTAGTGCAGAGGAATGTCTCCATGTTGTCGCCAAGACGTTCTTGCGAAATTCAAACAGTAATATGCATTTTTCCAATGTTCCCGATTCCAGACACATATATTTTGTGTAATGAAGCTTGTCATTGTTTAAATGAATTAAATAACCTTAAACAATCGTTCATACGAATTGTAATTGCGTTTATAAAAGCATTAATTTTATTTTATCAACAAAAAATAACCAGAATTAACTTTAATTATTCCAATGAATCATGTTCTCAAGTAAATTGGTATTATATTTGAAGCTGTAAACGTACCGATAATAATATTTTCCCGAGTTTTTAAATGTATTAATTTCTTAATAAATTAGCCTGTACTGTAGCAACAATCAACCTTAATTTAGCTAAACTCGTTTTAGGTCATTGTTGTTACACATGCCAAGGAAACAGATGAGCAAGTCTTTCAAATCATTTTCATAGGATGAGGACGATTTAAATCACGCAATAGCAGATTACAGGAATGTAATGTCCGTGAGAGCTGCGGCACAAAAACATAGCGTTCCAAAATCTACTCTATATGAACATATCACGGGGGCTGCCAAATCTTGTAAAAGGGGACCGAAAACAATGTTTTCAGAATACGAGGAAAACGAGCTGACCTTCCTTCTTATAAATGCATCTAGAAAAGGATTCCCTGTAACTACATCCGATGCAAGGAAGGCAGAATTTGACTATCCAGGGATTTGTGGGAGCCCGGGGAAGTCTCCTTATTCTAGAATAAACCTACACGAATTAGACATCCCCTATTTAAAACTGCTAACAATGGTGTCAATGTAAAAGTACCAGACACTGTAAAAGTATCCATGTGCTGGACTTCTGCGAGAAGAATATTATTCTTCCCTGTTTACCGGCACATTGTACTCGCAGACTGCAGCCGCTTGACAGAAGTTTTTCAAGCCATTAAAGGCAAATTATTTTCTGAAGGCACGAAATGGTTAATAAATAATCTTAGTCGCAATTTCAACAAAATACAACTTCCAAAAGTGTTTTCAGGTGCATGGTCCAAGAAAGCTACGGTTTGTGTTGCAGTTAATGGGTTCCGGTCATGTGGGATTTTTCCTTGGAATCCACTTGTCATTCCCGATCATGTTTTTGCACCATCAGAAGTTCTTGGTGCTAAACGCAAAATGTCCCCGCCAATACACTCTTCTCAGATAGCAGGAACATCTACAGGTAGTCAACCAATTACCAGTCTGTCACCATCTACATCATTTCAAAGTAGTGAAACTCCCCAACAGCACAAACACATCCACAGTTCTACACCAAAAGAGAGAACCTTTTCGACAGTGATTCCCATCCCTCAGCTGGATACACCTCCCAAGAAACAAAGACTAACTCAGAATGCTGCAGTACAGAAATAATTTAGTAGCAAGAAAAATGGGAACAAACCCAACTCGAGACAGTGCAAGGTACTTCAGCAGTCACCAAGAAAAGACCTTGTGTACGAAATTTACGCCAGCAATGCTCAGAAAGAGACTGTGTGTAGTTTCTGTGGTGTTAGCTACTACAGCGAAGCATCTGGAATATTGGGAACATGGATTCAATGCGGAGTATGTTCAGCACGGTTTCATGAAGTTTGTGTTGGATCTGCTAGTAAAAAACAGTTCACATGCGGGAACTTTTTGGCAAAAAAGTACCAAATTTGATACAAATATCTTTGCAAAATCTGTTGTTAATTTCTTGTTAATTCTATCTATAAGAATAAACACTTAAAATATTAGAAACTCAATGTCCGGAAATAGGAGCCACAGTCAAGAATGTATGTCCGGAAACAAGAACGATGGTTCCTATTTCCGGACAAAGGTACTGGAGTTTTCAAATATTTATCTTTGGTGTAATTTATTAAATGCAGTCATTTTAGCGTATGAGTATTGATACTTAAACTATAAGATACATAATCATCATTTTGGTCGCTACCAAAAGCTTACCTAGTATGAGAAATATCAGGAAATATTTGAAACGTCCGGAATTAGGGCCCCCTAACCTATAAAAGTTTTTTGTTCTTCAGAATATTGATTTGCTATTTAACTTCTGAGGGACAGATTTCTTTTTATTGATGAAGGTGATAGTTTGAATGGTTTGCATTAAATTTATATTACTACGATGAAAAGGAAAGTGCAAGTAATTTATAATAACTGTTGGCATTTAATGGATATTATGTTGACGAGAAATACTTTTCTTTGTTTTTATTAACGGTACGTTTCATAAGACAACAAATTAAGTTTTCAGTACAGGTAGTTTGTCTATATCTGTAGGCTTCTTGTCAGGTTTGAATGACTTGGTTGATATTTATCATGCATCTGAAAGCAGCACAGTCTGGCGCAGGTCAGCGGAACTCAATAGTCCTTTCGGGTCACTCTTAGGACTGTTTGGGAGTCACGTGCAACCACACTGCCTGCCTGCTTGTCAGGGAAGGTTACAGGCGGGCGAACGATACTAAGCGTAAGTCCGCTCACGGACGTAAACAGTCATGGGCAAGCCTGAGTGGGATACTGTGATGTCAAAGTTTAAACTACGTAAGAATATACAAATGCATTGAGCACGTCATTAGATCACTAGAATGAAAGATTACCATGATAATATTCATTCATTCATTCATTTATTTTATTCCATAGATCTTACATGAGCAATGAAGCTTTAAGATGTGGAACATGTCAACATTTTACAATATTACAATTACAATTTTTACAAATTTTTATAGTTTTACAATTTAGTAATTTTCTACAATTTTTACAATGTTGTACAATTTTTTTACATTTTGGCGAGATGTAGTGAGATGAAATGAGGTCCGAGGATTCGCCAAAATATTACCCGGCATTTGCCTTTTCGGTGGGGGAAACCTCGGAAAAACCCAACCAGGTAATCAAATCAAAGGGGGTAATCAAATCAAAGGTGTTGATGCCAAGGACTCGCCATAGACCATCCGGCTTCAGTCCCACGGCTGTGGAAAACCTCGGAAGAAGAGAGACACGAAAGTTAATGATGGTAAAGAAGCTATGATTGGGACAAAGTAAGAATGTAAGATATATATAAAAAATATATATATGTATGTATAAGCTCGGTAGAAATTATTGGAAAATGTTATACAATAATAGAAATATATGGCAGGAATAGCTTTGTTTAACAAGAAAAAATATTCATCAAAAGAAAATGTATTCTCTTGCTTTTCCTTCTGTCGAATTAAATATGTACAGTTCATGCATTTTATCTTTCCACTCTCGCATGTGAACAGCTGCGCTATGCACTGCATCTTCCACTCTACCTCCGAAAACGTGGAAAGATAAAATATATGCACTATAGCTCCTAAACTTTCAATGCTTTTGAGTTAATCTGCAACTTTGTGTGAGAATTAAAAAGAAAACTTGGCAGGTCATTGAATAATTCATATTTAATTATCATATAATTTCGTAATATTCGTCTCCAGTGACAAATGCATATATGCCATGACTCAATGACATTTAAAAAATTACGTAGTTTGACAGATAAGTCACAAAAACAAAAATTTATTAAATCTGTAATACGCAGGCTACAGTACTTAGTCGTTACTATAAAATTCTCTGCATCAGAATCATTCTCAATTATACTATACTGTACATACAATAATCCTCTATAATTCTAAATATTAGCCTACTAAATTTACACCGCACCTTTTATTTTTTTAAGCGCAACATTGTGTAAAATCTCAGTTGTCAGTAATAATTATTAGTAATTTATAATAATAATAATAATAATAATAATAATAATAATAATAATAATAATAATAATAATAATAATAATAATAATAATAATAATAACAACAACACAGTCTAGTATATACAGTCATGAAGCTCAATACGTAGTAAATATGCATTCATATATAGTTGCTAACCACTAGGATTGCTACTATTGCCTCATTACAGACAATGCGAAATAGTACCTGCACAGTCTATTGTTCCTAGTACCTTCAAAACTCAAGCTTCGTGACTGTACATGCTAGGCTGTGATAATAATAATATTAATTTTATAGGACTTTTTACAGTGCAGTATTTTCCCTCAACCTAACAAAGTATAATAATTAAAATTATCATGCTGTTCATGTATGAGTAGGAATATATTTTTCCTCCATTGTTGCCTATCTAATAATCTGGATCTTGTAATCCTTTCAGTTTCAGATTTCTTCTCAGTCAGTCTCTTCAATAATAAAAATAATATAATAATAATAATAATAATAATAATAATAATAATAATAATAATAATAATAATAGTAATAATAATAATAATAATAATAATAATAATAATAATAATAATAATAAATAAGAATAAACTAAATATCTACTTGCAATTTCATTACTTTACACCCAGACTTATAAAAATGTAATCCACCGTTATAGCTCAAGTATAGCGTATTATAGGCCTAATACAGAGTCGGATTCTCGACAAGGAATTAGAGATTTGTTTTTTTTCCTCGCAGGGATTCAATTTGTATGTCCATTTTCTTGTATTTATTCTATGTAGTCTTTAGAGTTGACTTTTCGCCGTGATGACTACATAATCAGAGAAACCTTCTGGCGTAATGCTCGACAGGAGATCTGGGATGAACAACATTACTCAAATTCTCTACACTTGATAACGATTGTCGTGGAAAAACAGAAATAAGTGCATAGGCCTATGGGACTTCAGGTGAAGCTACAATTCATTAGTGTTAAAAAAAAATCCTTTCCTCTGTTGCTGTCAGTATTATGGCATAACAACTCTTTTTCCCTTGGCAATGTACGTTTCATGTGCTAGTTGAGATATAATATACAGTATATTAAAACTCCGGTTTTTACTTGTTGTTTCTGTAAACATGTATCGTTATTGGAAGTAGCCTGTTGCCACGATCAGATGGCATTGCAAAGTGGGATGAACTTAAACACGGTGAGAGAAACGAGAGAGTAGATATCCATTAATTTGACAAGCAATAAGGATAGTTGTGCGTGCGAAATTCAAACCAGCAGATCCGGTTTTCTACGAATTGCTATTGTGTGTCCTAGTTTCATATTATTGCAAAGCAGTTCCTTCTCATTTTCAAACTTGGATAGTCGTTATAAACTTTATCTCCTCCTTTGCTGCTACGTAACTGGTAGCGCTTCCGGCTGCAAATCTAGCTGACCCGAATTGCATTTTGCTTAGGAACTGGTTGTGTGTTATTGTATGCAATTTCCTTGCGACGTGCTACGTGTCAGGCAACTCCAGCTACTTTTGAATGGTTTGTTTTCATTATGACTTAGAACTGCTTTTTACTAGGATTAAATCCGAGTGTCTTTAAAATAATGATGATAACGATCATGATGGTAATGATGATAATTTAGTTTCATATTTCATTAACCTACTACCCATTAATATGAATTCAATTACACGCTAGCACCAATGTATACGTAAAATGCAATGTCGCATATGATGAATATATTTTACTTAATTAATTACTGTTTTATCTACATCTAATTTGTCTCTAGTAAAGGATAATAATTTAAAATAATTAATTCTAAGTTTTAATAACACACTTGGACATCGACGAAAAATAGATTTAGATGTTTTGTTGCAGAAAATTAATAATAATGCAAATAATAATGATAATAATAATAATAATAATAATAATAATAATAACAATAATAATAATAATAATAATGGTAATTATGATAAAGATAAAGATAATGATACTGACGATAATAATAATAATAATAATAATAATAATAATAATAATAATAATAATGGTAATTTTGATAAAGATAAAATAATTATGATGATGATAATAATAATAATAATAATAATAATTATTATTATTATTAATATTATTATTGTTATTATTATTATTATAACTCTGACGTTTATTACGCTTTTACTGTTCTCTTACAGCTTTTCTCTTTGATAATTTAAAGCAATGATAATAACAACAATAATAATAATAATAATAATAATAATAATAATAATAATAATACTCCTGACGTGTATTAAGCTTTCATTCTAATGTTGCAGCTTTTTTCTTTGAAAACTGAAAGTAATGAGAATAACAATATTAATAATAATAATAGTAATAATAATAATTTTAATAAAAAACAATAATTATTTATTTATTTATTTACTGATATTTATGTGCTGGAAAACAACAATAAATGTTCAGCACAGTAATACAATTAATACAATAAAATGAACAACTATAATACAAATCAAATAATTGAGATAACAACAAAATGAAGAACATAGATTACAATGATTAATTTACAAGAATTAATGCTGTAATATTTATGGAAAGGAGTTGATTCTTACAAAAGTATTACCAATTTGTGTATAAGGATTATGCAAATAATATTAGCAAAGACATTGCCATGTTCTAATGCTTCTATAAATTGAATGGATCGTAACCGCCTACATGTAAGTTAGCATTTTTAATAAATCTGGAGACCGGCGAGGAAGATCTAGAATTTCTAATATAGAAGAGTTCGTAATGTCTTATGTCCTTCATAGGAATATGAAGGCTGACACTGTTTAAGGTAGATTGACAATTAATGTCACTTTTAAGGACCTTACATAAGGATAAGTAACCGAGATCATGACGTCTAGCATACAAGCTTCGACATTTAAAGTGCTCGCACTTTTTTATCATAGTTATATCCGGAGAAATATGTACGAACTTAATGAAATAAATTTCCTTTGAGTATTTACAAGTTTTGCCAAATCAGTACTAGTAATAGAGTTCCAAACTACAGATGTATATTCCAGTTTTGATCTCACTAATGTATAGTATAGTATTAAAAGAGAGTCAAGTTTTGAAAAAGAATAGGGTGAGTAATTGACTGAATTATTCCTAACATTCTTATTGCATGGTTATAAATATAATCAATGTGTTTGTGAAAATATAATTTATTGTCAGTTAATACACCGAGGTCTGTACTGCAATTTTTTTTGTTAATTAATACATTTTTTTAGATGATAGTTATATTTTAGTGTAGAGGTTTTCCTTGAAGATGATAGAACACATTAACCCGATAAAATAACATCTAGACAGTAAGATTATTGATATAGCTATCCTAACTCATAGAAATACAATAAAGAAGAAAACTAATAAATGTACAGCACTAATATAAGAAAATTAAGTATACCATCATATTAATTCCCTTTTTAAGGTGTATTTCAAATGGGTATTATTTATACCATCCGTGTCTTTTTTTGAATGAGGACTTATCACCTCATAAAAACGGGTTCGTAATCCAGCGCTCTCCTGTTTACCACAACCCAGAGTAATTTATTCTAATAGTATTCTCCATGCCACTTTTTCCTCTTCTCTAATTTTACATCAGTTTATCTAACAGAAATTTACACAGACTAGCAAACAAGCTTCAGAGATGCCTGATTAAGGTGGCCATTCGGATTACTAATTTGTCCATGACATTCTCAATACCACTTCATTCACTTGGAGACGTCCAGTTGAGGAGCGAGACCAGTTAACTTGCGGAATTGGGACATAATATCTGGTGACCGTTAGAGAGCTTCCTAAGCAGTTTATGCAGGCTCTAAATTAGGCGCAAAAAATTAATTTCTCTTGCACCTCTCTTTTCCGCTTAGGCATATGTATTATCATGCAGTACATATCATTTGATGATAAGAGGAAGAATAATTGTTTGTATATATCTGAAGTATGATTAGTATAATTTAGCTAATCGGCGATGTATGCAATGGAGGGGAAAAGAAACTGGCCACCATATCCCATTATCTCCTGTAGTTGTCTCATAAGTGGTGCCATGTTGGTATTCCTCGTGGTTCAGACCTGTCTTCGGACAGTTGACTGAACAACAACTCCTCTCTCCAACGAATTTTGCAGTCTGAATGCAGAATACATTCAATCTAAACCTTCTTATACGTATAGGTCTACATATATGTTGTAAGTCAGGTACTCTACTAGCAATATACTGTTTCCCTGTGCTGTTACTTTTCAGCTTAGAGATCTCTTTGGAAATTTAAAGATGTAAGTAACACTCATTATAATAACAAAATGAACAAAGATTAATGTTCCCAAGGAACTATTTAACATGAATTCCTAAATAATTATAACAGTTAGACACTTAAAGTGGCTTTATTTTGATATTCTATACCTGCACATAACAAATTAAGTTCTTCTGATGATATGATGGATGTTGTTCCGTGGATGAAGACCAGCTATTACAAAATAATACGCTGGTTTCGAAACATAATGCCTCCATTATGAGTCCATTAGGTTCATAATTTTAGTGTGACGTAAATAACATATGTAGTTGGAACACGTGTAGAGAGATGTATGCTGTAGTTTATAATATAAAATAGTGCGGCTCTTACGCAATTAATATTGTTCATATTAAGCATGTATAAATCTCGGACCGAATATTAGTGTTCATTCTGGATATTTAAAGTGCAATACAGAATTCTTGATAATAAGTTAATATTTTTTTCAATATCAATTAGTTTCTTTCGGACTTATATCAACCAAATTCTACTATTTCCTAAATTTTAAACTTTATTTAAATACTCAGAATGGACCTCTTCTTAATATCACGTGAAGAAGTAGTTGTATATTTATATAACCTCTATATCTTCCAAGTATGATTGGAATAGTGCGGCAACAAGACACACTCTAAAAATAAGACATATTATGCACCAATAAAAATATTAAGAAGCATAATAAAATTATAGTGTTATCAGGAAATTAAAATAAATTTATTAACGACATTAAAGAAAGGAATTAAGAATGATATTTGGGTCAATAAAGAGTTACATTAAAGGAAAATAAAGATTTGCATAAAGTGATGATCCATAAAAATTTAGATGTGATATCTAAATTTAGATCAATATATTAAATTGATTTCACACTGGTGAAATCATCCGAAATGGAAATCGAGCTAATGATGAAATGATAACCTGCATGGAAAAGTACAAGAAGAGAACAAGGATTCCTATACATTGATGATGATAAAATATCATAAATAAATGAACAAACATGATTATGTGAATATATAAAATAATACAACATTCCAGCACATCACGGTTTTATTCAGAAACGATAAAGCGCCATAGCGTCTGAAACTAAAAATAGTAATAATAATAATAATGATAATAATAATAATAATAATAATAATAATAATAATAATAATAATAATCTTCTTCTTCCTATCACGTTTTTTTTTTGTAATTATACTCTATGCTCCGTTACATAGTAACACTACATACAATTCTTTAACTACTTTAAACTCTTTGAATTACAATTTGGATTAGGATTACGAATTAACTATTTGGATTACAATTATCATTACAATTCCTCTAGTTATAATAAGAACCGATAATGTCATTTTGCCTTAAAGTTTGTCAAAGTCGATTCTGGTAACAAATGTTATAAATTCTTTCAAGTAGACCTTGACGAGATCACAGTTACTTATCGGCCACGACCTCCTTTTAGTCTAGTGTTTAGTTTTAATGCATCCCTTTCACTTTTGAGTAAGGAACACTCATATATCAAATTATCCACTGTCTGTTCTTGTTGACCGCACTTGCACGTTGCACTTTCAGCAATTTTGAATCTGTAATAGTAATCCCTAGTCTTACCGTGACCGGATAGGATGGCTGTTATTTGGCCGTTAAGTGGGATCCTCTGTTTTAGTCGATCCTGCACTACCGGGAAAAACCCTTTGCTAGAATTCCCTTTGGTTGTCTTCTCTCATTGGTCCTGCCACCTGCGTAGTCCTTTCTCCTCTGCTTCCCGAATGATGTAAGTTCTAGGGATTTTATTGAATATTACCTCCCCACTGTCTTCCTGTGCAGCTTCCTTCGCCAGCTGGTCTGCTATTTCGTTTCCGTACAGCCCCACGTGTGCCTTCACCCAGTTTATGTATATAGTCCAACCATAGTCCTGCAGACGTTTGATTTTAGCCTTTATTTGTTCTATTGTTGTGTTGCGGATTTGACTGTTCTTGAGAAGTGCTACTGTAATCTGGCTATCTGTGTTGACGACACCTAGTTTTTCTCCGATCTGTAGTTCCCTGTTGACTTCTATTTCCTTCAGTGCCTGTAGAATCGCTATCTGTTCCGCTTGGTTATTTGAGCAGTGCGGGCTTAGTTTGTACTTCAATTTCTTAATCACTTCCCCTTTCTGGAAGATAACTGCTGCTCCGACTTTCCCATTTATCTTACTCCCGTTGGTGTATATTTCTATGTTGTATTGTAGGTTTTCTTGTGCCTCTTGGACTCTTGGTCTGACTGCTGGGTGGGGCCACTCGTTTAGTTTCGGGGCGTCTTCAGGTGGTGTCAGTGTACCATTTTCGCTGGCGATTTGTGTACCTTTATATATCTCCAGTATTTCTTGAATTTTTATGTTTATTGGCTTAACTGCTGCCAGAACACAAGATGCTTCATATGACACTGTGCGATAAGCTTTGGTTATTTTAATATTCATCAACCTTTGCACTCTCTGATATTTAAGCATGTTCTTTCTTTTAAAGATAGCTTCTTCCCACACTTGTACTCCATATAGCAGTATAGGCAGTATAGCGCCTTTGTAAATAGTCAGTAAGACTCGCTGTCCTAATCCCCAGTTCATCTTAGCTGATTTCGCAAGTGAGTTTATGAGCTTGATGCATTTCTCTGAGGCTTGTTTTATGTGCATGTCGAAATTCATCTTGTTGTCAAAGATTATACCTAGATACTCCAATTGCTGTACGTGCTCTATTTCTCTGTTGTTTATGAATACACTTATGTTACTTTTCCCTTCTTTCCTTTTCCTCGATATCAGTAACGTTTTTGATTTACTGTTATTGAATTGTAGCTTATATAGGTTTAACCAGTCTTCTATTAGTTTCAAGTCGGTATTCGCGTACATTTCTGCCACTTCCTTGGTTTCCCCTGCCGTCATCAGTAACAGATCATCTGCAAAAGCTATTAATTTACTTCGTTGTGTGTAATGTTGGGTAAGAAGAGAGTTATAGAGGACATTCCATAGTCCTGGGCCGCAACATGACCCCTGAGGGCAACCTTTCGTTGCTTCCTTTTCCACACGGCTGTGATAGATGGAAAGTGTAGCGATTCTGTCACTGAAGTAATGTCTAACTAAATGATATAAATTTTTTGGGCATTGTAGTTCCCTTAAGTTTTAGAGGATGCCGGGCCACCAGGCAGCGTCGAATGCTCCCTTTACATCCAAGCTGGTTATTATTAAACTCCTTTTCTGATCTAGGTTGTCTTTTATGAACTTTTTGACAGTTAACGCTGCGTCTATGGTACTTTTCTGAGGGATGAATCCGTATTGGTTCGTGCTGAGCAGGTTATTGGAATATAAATGGTGATTTATCCTATCAATCATCAGCTTTTCTAGGATTTTGCCCTCGATGTTTAGGAGACTTATCGGTCGGAACCTTGCAACGTCCCGACTCTCCTCCTTCCCTGGTTTAATCACGGGTATGATCTGTGATGTTTTCCATATTTTGGGAAAGCATCCTTGGCTTAAGCATTTGTTATATATGGCTGTTAGAGATGATGTAAATCCCGTAAATACTCTCAGTATTATGTTCTTCGTTATTCCATTTTCTCCCGGAGATTTCTTGGGATTAAACTTTTGAATTACCTGGAATATTTCTTCTGGTGTGAATTCTACGTCGTCTGGTGTACTTATTGGCTCCTCCTGTTGTCTTCGCATCTCGAGGTGTTGATCAGTTTCACTTTGTGCGTCATCTTCGGGCGTGAAGTAGTCCAACATACTCGTAATTGTTTCTTCGATGTCAGATGTGTAGGTACCGTCAGCTTTCTGTATAGTTGTTAAGGTGGGTTGATTCCTTAGCTTCCCTGCGGCCAGCTTATATACCGCGTTCCATGTGTTCCTATCACGTATTAAGCCTGGTGACCTGTTACTGTCTCACTCCATCGTTTCATCGGATGGCCCAAAGATCTTGTTCCTAAAAGGCGGTAATTAGTGCTTGGTGTGGTATCCTTGTTCTAGGCATCCTGAGTAGGTATATGAGATTTCTATTTCTGTCCATAATTTCGAATTTTCTCTAAAATTGGGTCAATAAAAATAATGATAATAATAATAATCATCATCATCAAAACAAAATATTAAATCTAGGGCTATATTCGCTGTATAAGACTTTTTCAAATACCTGCATTTATGAAACTGAGCGCCACATAGCGCGTAGTTCTCAGATTCATGTTAGACACATACTGCACAATTCCAGTTACAAGCCTAGAAATGGAACCATTAGAACCATCCTTACAGTTGAGTACAAGTGAGTATGAAATGTGCAGTCAATGTTCTTACTCACTCATCCTGTGAAGAATTTATTACTCAGTAGCTGTAGGTATAGAATTTGGAAGCTAATAATTTTAATAAGGATTATCCAGTACCATTCTATCAAAGAATGATCAAATAGATATGAGCAAAGATAAAACCAAATGATGTATATTTACGATATGTCTTCCAAAAATCTGGAATCATACATATTAACTTATGTAACACATATCACTCAAAATCAGAAACTATAATTGATATCGTTGGAACAAGATCTCAAAATCTCACTGCCTCTTCCACAGACAGCTGGAAACAAGATTAGCTTGCAACTATGTGACAATATTCATCTATAAGAAACTTAACCACTAAATGTAATATTTGCATTCTATCGTAAGCTGTTAGCTTCATACAATCAAAATATGTCTATAATTAGTAGTAATAATGCATTCACGTGTTAAGTTGTTCATGATTATTTCCGATTTTTCCTAAATACTTTAAACAGTGAAGTTTACTAGGACAAACAAAAGGAGGCGTTATATTTACAAAGATTTCGTCACATAAGACTGCAGATAATTCTGTTAAAGGTTCTACCTTTCTAACGACGGAAGAAAAGCTTACAATGCAAGTTTGTTAAGTTATGGGATATGTGTATAAGAAATTTTTGCAAGCATGAATGACAACTTTTTTCCTAATCATTATTTCAACCAAATTTTGAGAGTATGTTTACTATGTAAAAGGTTAACAAAATCTAAATTTTGAACTCCTAAATGTTTTTGGCTTTTGATTTTCTATTTTTATACATGTTTTCAAACCCAAAGTTTTAGTAGAAGATCTCAATTTTTAAGCTTCATTTTTTGGTTACATTTGCAAGACATAGAGAAGCACTTACAGTATGTGAATTCATTTTATGAAATATCTAATTTATTCACTTTAGAAATTGTTTTGAAGCGTTGAAAATGTTCAAATGTTATTTTCTCTATAATTCATGAACAAATATATTAATAAAATATACTAGCAACATTTATTACAAAATAAATGCATAAAAACATGCAGCTACAACATAAATACTTGCAGTGAAAACTTAATCCAGATTGACTAATATTTGGGATAAAAAAGTTTGTGTTGAAACAAGAAAAGTGCGTATCTAATGCCTTCCTACTTCACTTCATGATTCGGGTTAATTCAAGAAAAGTAAACTTGCGGAAAAGTGGAGTTGAGACTAAAATGAATATTTATGTAACACATAACTTTCAAAATTCTCCTCCGCTGTATTCATCTAATAACTTCAAGGAGCAAATTTTAGAACAAAAAGTTACTAGATTTGTACTCAGAAATTTGTAAAAAGAAAAAAGGGATTCTGTGATGAAGAAATAGTTTTGACAGCACTTTAAATGCCACGCCACCTCACAACTTTAATTAAAAAATACATTTAAGTATATTTGTAATCAGAATTGAACTAAATTTATTTGGTGTTTGAAAATATAGGCCTATTTCTGAAGAAGTCAAATAGTCAATAAAATATTTCGGAAAACTTTCGTGATTTTCAGTAGAGTCTCCCCTAAAAAATGTAGAATTCATCTATGACACAACATTCGAGTTCACACATACCTATCTCGACTGGAAATTGTTGATCAGTTCGTGTTGAAAAATTCTCTGAAACTGCACACGTTTCATTTTTACACCAGATAGACAAATATAAAAAATTAGTTTTGTATACTAATTGTAAAGATTAGGATTTGAAGCTCGATTGAAACATTAGCAAAGAATTGAGAAGCTCCCTTTTTGTGCTGATATTGCTGACTTCACTGCCAAAGAGCGTTGAGTACACTAATTATTCTAGCATGTCATGTGGTTCATGGAGGATGACAAATCAATTACATTCTCATAGGAAGTTTTCAAACTCTTACAATTAATAAGGACAGATAATTTTTATATTCTTTTAATATGCTGTGGAGATATGCATATCGTCGTTGTTCCTGCAATAACTCATGTGAAAAATATAAAATCTTTCAGGAGGAAGGAAAAACACATTTATTCGTCCTATGACAGCCTTACATAGGAGACTGTGAATTATTACATTTTTCAAACGAAGAAATATAATTACATATAGGAGATTTTATTATTTGCTGTATCACTATTTAAGTTATTTAATAGAGCAAAATTCTGAAAATCGATAAATATGCCACATGAGTTATTGCAGGAACAACGACGATATACAGTCTGAGGTGAAACTAGAAAAATCACCGATATGTGAGCTTCTACATCACTTCAACCTTCCGGCAGTCACTCTACGTATTCCATTACATAAAACTATTAATTCATGACATATCACAAGATCTGTAGCAGGCACTACACAACTCATAGTAGCATACAATTTCTTATCCTTACCTTCATAATGAAAATGGACTTTGTAAATTAATTTAATGTTCAACCTACAGTGTTTATATACGATCACATTTATGTCAACTGTCTTACTATACTAACGTCGTCGTCGTCGTCGTCATCATCATCATCACATCATCTTCCTAACAGGTGATATTCCTAGAATGACTGTTGGTCTACAAAAGTTTTCCCGCCATCTCTTCACAGGGCGACCCAGTGATCTTTTCCCTGTTGGTCTGTAGTAGTTCAAGATCACTCGAGGAACCCTTGTTCTAGGCATACGCTTGACATGGTGAAGCCAGTTGTCTTGATATTGATGAATATACTGCAGTACAGGTTCCATTCCCAGTTCTTGTAGGATGTCTTCATTTCTTTTATGACCCCGTTTACTATATCCTGCTGTTCGGCGCATAAACGTCATTTCACTGGCAGTAATTCTATTTTCATCGCTTTTTCGTAAGGTCCAAGCTTCGCTGCCGTAACAAAGGACAGGTCTTGTACAGACGAGTGCGGGTATGTTTCTGGACTAAAGAAGGTTTCATTATACTGTTGATGATGTCTGCAAATTTATTGAATTTAAAAATTTTTGTGAGATATCTAGATGAGGTAGAAAGGAAAGCTTGAAACCAAGATAATCGAATTCATTAACCCTTTCTAAAATGTTACCATTTATACGAACATAAACTAATTAAATAATATTAATAATAAAATTAGCACCATAATGATAATAATAAAATATTGTAATAATAACCAGACATCGGATTCTAGGGCAAATGCCTATTTTGTTTCTTTAGGAGAAAAGTAAAAATAATTATTAATATTTGTGTTTCATGGAAATTGAAAGGTATTCAAAGAGTTTTATAGTGCCCTAAAATGCCCTAAAACAGTTATTAGAGCCTAATTTGTTAATATTCGCCTAAAAATGCCTAACTCACTGTAAAGTTTCGCATTTTACTCTTACTTTTTATAATTTATACGTGCATTCACTGTGAAATTTAAGGCATTTAAAAAGTGGAAAGTTTGCTTCACACCGGCGATGAAACCATTGATAAAGGAAACAAAATGTTTTGAATCTCACGACACTCGCAATAGATTTCACCGAATTTAACATGTTTGGAGGCATAAATGCCGACAAAGAACCAACCTTAGTTTTGAAGCAGGCAACAATCACAACATGTGCTGCTACCGATTCAGAGATATACTATACTATAAAAATGACTGTTTTCGGTCTGAAACCGATTAGCTGTACTGCCCTTCAGAGTGTCATAAAATCACAATTTTTGGAGAAAGAGTGTTTTTGAAATATTTATGAAAAGTCGTAAAACTGCGAATTAGTAGGGTAAACCGTTACAAAATATTTAAAAGAATGGCCCTCCTAGTGTTAACACTACCAGGAAATGCAACAATAAGTGGAACTTTGTATTTTTGTCCAATTGAATCTCAATAACAGCGGTTCATTTGAATGCTCGTTAACAGTTGCTCTTTCCCTCACCTTATTTGTGCTGAGAAGTTTTGAGCGGTAGGACGTTTTCCTGAAGTTTAACGCGATAATGCCGAAAAATGTAAGTGCAAAATCTACATTGATCCGGCAATGGCTAACAGAATATTCAGAATTCACTTATGATGGAAAAATAATATTCTGCAAGATTTGTAGCAAACAGGTATGTAACAATAGTTGAAATATATAAATTCTATTAATTTTAATGAGTAGGCCTATAATATTTATACATTGACTGAGCTATCCTGAGGTATAATTCTTTTTAAGACCACTACACTTTAACCTTTTACATTCCGATAGTTAAAGTATTTGCAGGTCATTAAAATTTTGATTGTTCGAACCCACTAACTTTGTGATAGAAATACGGCAATACAACAATTAGGATTTTATTTTAATTCAGTTTACTTTACATTTTTAGATTTCGCAAGAAAAGAAGTGTCACCTAAAGCAGCATGTGCAAGGAGCGGCTCATAAGGCTAAAGCTCAGCAGAAAAATCAACTGCAACAAACTTTACTAACACAGCCTACTTCATCCAATCTCAGCAGCAATTTCTATGCTGATTTAACCAGAGCGTTTGTTGCTGCTAACATTCCCTGGAATGCAATTGAAAATCCGGTTTTAAGACAGTTTTTACAAAAATACTGCAAACAAACTATCCCATCTGAGTCGACCCTAAGAAAAAATTACTTAGACAGAATATACAATGAAACTTTAACTTCCATTCGGGAGGATATAGGTGATTCTTACATATGGGTCTCTGTGGATGAAACCTCAGATCCTATGAATAGGTATATAGCAAATATGGTAGTAGGAAAACTTAGTCCTGATGGACCTTCGATTCCACACCTCGTATGTGTTAAGGAACTTTCGAAAGTGAATAGCCAAGCCATTGCTTATTTTGTAAATAAAGGCCTACAGTCTTTATACTCAGGTAATATAGACGATTCTAAAGTTCTGTTGTTTTGTACTGATGCTGCCTCATACATGGTTGCTGCAGCTCCACTTCTTAAAACATTTTATCCTAACCTCACGCATGTAACCTGTCTAGCACATGGCCTTCACAGGGTTTCTGAAACAATCCGGAATGAATTTCCTCTTGTCAATTCGTTTATTTCTAACACAAAAAAATGTTTTTGTAAAGCCCCATCCAGGATTTCAATATTCAGAGAGAACTTTCCAGATATCCCACTCCCACCTCAGCCGGTTGTTATACGATGGGGAACCTGGATTCAGTCAGTGGTGTATTATTCTAAGTATTTTAAAGAAGTGGTCACAGTTATTGATAAATTACCTGAAACGGATAGTGCAGCGTGTGTGGTGTGAAAGCAGTGAAAGATTGTCTGAATGACTCACGAGTGAAAAACGATATTGCCTACATAACATCAAACTTTTCTTTCATACCTGCAAGCATTGAACAATTAGAACGTGAAAAACAATCTCTTTGTAGCCAAATAGCAATAGTAAAGGAAGCTCAAGTGAACATACATTCTGCTTTGGGCGAAACTGGGAAAAAAGTTAAAAATAAGTGGGACAACGTATTAAATAAGAATGTAGGATTTTCATTGTTGGAAAAAGTATCAAGAGTGATATCGGGGGAAAGTGTAAATGTTCCAGTAAGTATTGATGTTTCTATTGTACCTAATTTAAAATTTGCGCCTCTCACATCAGTTTCGGTTGAAAGAAGTTTTTCTGCTTTCAAAATGATTCTCAGTGACAAAAGGCAAAGGTTAACTGTGGAGAATTTAGAAAAAATTCTGGTGGTGTACTGTGCAGATAATTATAATAAAGTCTGAGCATGGAACTGAATTTCAATAACTTAAAATGAGTAATCTTGATATCAATAATCATTATTTCATTAGTTTCAATATATTAAATTTGTGCAGCTCTGTTTATAAATATAATATAGTATTCTTTTTAATGTTTAAACATACTTTTTTGTGCGTATTTTAGTGTAGAACTAAAAATTTCAGTGAAAGAAATAAGTATGATACCTTGATGTGCCTAAAATGCCTATTTTCATTAAAATAGAGCCTAATTTTACAAATTTTGAGCTTATTTTAGGCGCCTAAAACTGCAATTTTTAGTGCCTAAAAATCCGATGTCTAATAATAACCTTATAATTTCATAACAAGAATATTATGCTTGTATGCTTTAGCATAAATAACAGAAGCTTTAAGGTTATTTGGAATGATTTTCGTATTATGGTTTTTTGTCTCTAGTGAGTTTATTTTTAATTCTGTCATTTCAATAAAATCTTTACTTCAGAACTTTATATTTTAGTCCAGATTTTCATTGTGAAGAACGATATTTGATTAACAAATATATCAATATGCGAAAAACTACTATTCTGCATCTACATCCCTTTATTATAGGCCTACATTTCAAAGACTTTATTCCATTTGTAAAGCACAGTTCGACTTACGGTCTACAAATACACATACAAACATTGACATTATTCTTTTTACCGGTATTTTCTCAAGTCGCGTTACTTTTGAAGTAATGGTATTTTCATTTTTCTTTCAATGAAATGAGCAGTTACACCTATTCAAATGTAATACGTGCATAAAGAAACCGTAAAAAAAGTCCAAAATTGCACACATTTAATTCGGTCTGTAGATTAGTTTTACTTCCCCAAGATAGTGTATGCATATGTTTTCTTAGGATTTTCAACCTACAAATTCCAGTAACCTACTTTAAGATTGATATATCCAATTTCTTCAATAAAATGGGCCTTACGCCATTTGAAATGTGAAATTGGATGAGATAGTTCATGTTACTAGAACAGGTGCCTTGAGGAAATTAAGAAGTCTTTAATATGTAAGTGACACATTCTTTCTTATTATGAATTTTACACAGTACCATAAATAAAAATACTATTATTTTATTATTAATCTTGCCCCAAACTAATTGTATGCAATCACTCTCCAACCGATGTTCTTCTCTTTTAAAATTCACGAATCTCCCAACACTATTACATAGTTACCTCAAACATGATCATATGAGAAAAATAAATTACTTGAAGGCACTCTACCGTCATTATGATATTTTTTTGGAAGTGGTATAGGGATTCAACTTTATATGGAAGACAATTTCAACGATTCGTCAAGTCTTTCTCCATTTCGATTAATTCAGAAAAATATTATACTTATTGTTCCCTTTAATATACCTCTGTCCCTTTCTTCCATAACTGTACCAGGAAAATGTTTTTGTTTGTTAATTTCACACCGTTGTTCTAAGGTTTAAATGGCAATTGTACATAATAAAACATTCTGAAGAGTAAAATAAAGGCTTTGGGCTTATATTGCTTATACAACTGTTTAAAGCCTAGTAAGGAGAAAAAAATTTAGATGGGAAGTTATCAATGTTGATCCTTCTTCGACGAATGTTATGATATAGGTTTTTCGTTAGTTTGTGCATACCAGTAAATTTCAATATTATTTCGCTTTTAGAAATGTGAAAACGTTTGTTGATATTTTTAGAGAAATATAATTTCGTGAGAATGACTTAGAATATAATACAACTTTATGTATTAATTAAAGTACATGTTGCCTTACATCTGAAGGGGTCAGAGCCATAGTGGGCCAAGCGCCATTTATTAAAAACGGAGAAAGCAAGGGTTAAAGTTAAGTGAATACCATAGTTTAATGAAGATCGATATATAATTTAGTTGTAATGTGTATAGCCTACTTTATATTACTTGTTATATGTTTCCATTGAATTATGGTGATAACTTCATTTTAACCCTTGTTCTCTACGGTTTTAGTAAATGGCGCTTGGCCCACTATGGTTCTGAACCCTTCATATTCTAATTTCCAATGAATTTCCAGAAGTGCATAATTCCACTCACGACCGCTAGTACTAGACATCATGTTGGTAATGAGTGTCCTTTTGTATGTTCTTTCTGTTACTTAACATATTCTAATTTCCAATGAATTTCCAGAAGTGCATAATTCCACCCACGATCTTTAGTACTAGAAATCATGTTGGTAATGAGTGTCCTTTTGTATGTTCTTTCTGTTACTTAACTTCCCAAATAAAATAGCTGGTATAAATTGGATAATAGAATTTTACAGCTACCTTCCATGGTTTATTTACTCGTAATTATAGCGATTTTAAGTTATTTGTGGCAAGGGAAGGAGAAGAAAAATTAGTGACTTCGAAAAATAAGATGCACCTTTTCAGTCTGTTCTCTTACATTTTGAGTTTCTTCTTGTGTAATCTGACACCCTTAGCTTTTGTTCTGTTTAAATAACTCCTAGGGATGCTTTAGTCTTGAAAATAAATTTAGCGTATATATAGATATGTTCTAAAACATTTATTTGTATAAATTTGCAATTTATAGCACAATTTTCTGAATATTATTAATTTTTAAGGAAATATATATTTAATATCCATAACGGCTATGATGACGTCCCTTTTGTAAAATTATTCCTGTTTACAAGAGCTTCGTATTGAAGAAATAATTATGAAAGCAATCATTTCTCTATCATGAAACTTTTTCGTTGGAGGGATAGGTTTTGTAAATACAAACAAATTTATAACTTATTTTTTAGGAAGCAAATTGAAGGAAAAAAAAAATAATCGAAACCGATTTTTAATAAATCATCCTTTTTATTTTTTTCGAATAGGAAACTATATTAATTTTGGAGCAGGAATGCTTTTATTTTACACGCATCATTTCCGATTGAATTGACTCATAGATAGGCCTACTGAGTAGAATTAAATCAGATCACTAACTGAGGGCAAATTGCTGCACAATACAGATCGACATACAGAGAAGACGGATGGACAGACATTCCGGCGAACAAAAAAATGCACACAGGAAACGTATATTTTCTTGAAAAACTCGCAATAAAATTTTAAGGACGATTCTTTCTCTTTCCAGTTCTTATGATTTAAATGTAATAACAAACCAATAAATTCTCAATAACGTAAGTGGGGAATGGTGAGTACAGAAAAGAATGTGCTCTTATCTTCACTAACTTACCCGAAATAAAATTTGTAATCTTGCTAGGGGAATTATTTGATTACATGACATATCACATACCGTACCATAAGAGTAAATGTCTCTTCAGTGAAGAAAGGCACGTTAAATTATCTCTATCACGTAATGCGTGGAGGTTCAGCCTATAATCTTTGTTGCATTTTTAACAATTAATATTCTCCATTATAATTCGCCTCCGGTGATGTACAAATGCTGAAAATCTTCAGTTCGTCTGTCCATCTGATTATCTTTCTTCCTACTACCCTATTACCCACTCTTGGACTCGCAGACCTTTGGCTTCACACTCATTTATTAAAATCTCGTCGTACTAAATGCCCTGCTTACCTCCCTCAAAAGTCTCTGGAAGTGACAATTCATTTTGGATTCTTGTCCTTTTTCCCATACATTCATTCCATATTTACTTTATCCAGGTAAAGAATGGAATACTTTTCCATTTGTTTTTAGGAAATCATTAATGTTTCTCTATCTAGTCTAGTTGCACCCGATGTCTGTGAACCGTACAGATTAGTTGGGGAATGTACACGTGACTCATTTTTGTGTTTTAATAGTTAATCGTATACAGTCATGTTCTTCCCGAAGCGCTTCCAGAAGGACTTTTTGTACATAGCAAGTTGTCCTTCTGGTAGGACAGATTCTTAAACAATATTTTCCATATGCTGTCCTTCTAGCAAGACATATTTGTGTAAGGTCCTACCAGCAGTACGCAAGTTATGGGTCCTGCCGGTAGTACCCTGTTGTCCTACGAGAAGGACGTATTATTTATTTTGTAGTTTTTGTTTTATTTCTTTATTTACTTATTTATTTATTTATTACTTTCAATACAGTTTACATTAGTTTTATTGACTTTGTAAATAAAAAGAGAAAAATAGTAAAGTAATAATTCTATTTATTATTTTCAACAAAATCTACATTAGATTTATTTGTAACATAGGATGATTTACTGAATAAATAATATTTTATTCACTACATATCAAGAAATTAAATAATGTATATACATGTGTGAATCATACCATTTTCTTATTTTATTTATTTAACATATTGTTTTTAATACTTTCTTGTGAAATAGAATACAAGGCCAGATATTACTGGAGATTAATTAAAGACATTTGAAAGTAAATAATTTTAAAATATCATTTATATAATTTGACTAAGTCCAATGAATACCAACTTTCATGAAGTATGCAGGAATTCCATTCTGAATGTGAAATGCAAAACAGTCACGTTTAGTTTGAGGACTACACATAATTGCTCTTGGGCCACAAGCAACACAAAAGTAACTAGCTTGTTGTTGTATATTCCTGATTCTGAAGCAAACAATATATTTTCTCTGGATTCTTATTGTTTCTTGTCAGACTTTGAAGAATTATTGGAGTTAGAAGAAGTGCCATTGTTGGCTATGTTAGTTATGTCTGAGTCACGAATCCACGTTATTCTGTTATCAATATTCGATTTTACTTTAGCAAGTTTCCTACGTACCTTCAATACAGTTCCTTCACACACACTTTCAGACCATGTATCATCAAAAACAGACTTACTCCAAGTGTTATTTTCATCTTCATCATAGAGAATTGCTTTAGTGAAAACTCGCGCACCGTCACTGAAAGAATCCGCCATATCTCAGCAAAAAATATGTCGTATCAACTTTTTTTTGCGCTAATAGAGAAAGAAACGCTCTTGTCAATGATCTAGATGAACATTCTCTCGGCAGGACAGGAAATCCTATAGCCTAATCACTTGAACTTGGTAGGGCGATGAGGACATCCTGTCCTGCCGGTACGTCGCTGTACGATTAATCATTAATTTTCATATTACAAGCTTTGTTTATAGAGTTAATAGGTTCCAGAACTTTGAACTGCTCCTGTGATAAGTAGTCATATTTATTACCTGGTTGTATTAAATCTTATAGATCTACACAATGTAGATGTTCATTGTTAATCGCCATATATTTACCGAGTGGGAAATAATAGGCATACATTATTTCAATTCTTCAAATTATGAACAGCATCAGAAACCTTTGTGAACTATATAAGTGCTGATCAGCAGTTGAAAGATCCTTAGCAGAACGTTCAGTCATAGGAGCCAGATATAACATTACTACTTAAACAGCCATAACCTATGTTTTTCTTTCATATTGAAGTAGTTTCACTGAAACGTTACTAATCCACATAAAATGACCAATTTCATCATACAGTATACTGTAGGGTAAAGTTGCCTAATTCCGTGATATGTTTATGTCACTGAATGTCACGGAATTGGATATCTTGCTAGGAAGTTCACCTATGTCTCAAAAGTAGGTGAAAAATGTACTCTTTCGAGAAAGATGTCTGGCGCTATGGTCGAACTGCAAAGCTTTGACTAACATTCAATTTAAAAAATGTATCATGGGATTAGGAGTATCACGGAATTAGTCAACTTTGCCCTGTTCATTTTATAGATTTAAGATTTTTGTTATCATGTACTCATAATTGAAAGTAATAATAAAATTATATAGACTGAATGCCAAAACCAAGAACGATATCGATTCTGGATGTATTAGAATTAAAACTACAAAATTTTTACTACTGTTTCTACATCAGAGTAGTTCATATTTGTAGAAGAATAAGAAAGGACGGACACGTGATTTTAGTTCCTGAGTCACATGGTTCAATAATCGGAAACAATTTTGTGCCATTAATGTGGTGGGAGGAGGAGGTGATATCTGTAGCATGATATTGGATTATGTAGATGCAAAATGTTTGTGAGGGGCGTGCTCACCACCCCACCCCCTGCTCAACTACTATCGACACCCCCTCAAATGTGCGTTAGTTCCATTCAAATCTGCCACTTAATTATGTTGTTCACATGCTTCCTGCGATACTCGTGGTAAGACAAGCATTGGAGAACTGTCTCATGCAATAGGTAGCGATCTTGTAGCGGTAATAAAATAGCCTACGTTTGTAAATTTTCTGCATAGTGTTCAAAATCTAATATTTTACACTGTAATATATATGTATGTGATTAGAACTATACCTTACTTCGTTCAACATCCAACATAGGGTTTATCTATAAAAACCTCGTTATATTAAGTGTTTAAATTATAAATAATTGTCTTTTATCTTACATTTTTTTCTAAATTTTCTAACGAAATGCTTAAAATTATTTTTTTTTTTATTTTAAGCGAAATTTGAATATCTAACTGAAGTTAATTCTAGTATTTAGTCCTTTAATCCCACCTATCACAAATATAAAACCCTAATAAAATTTCGTGTTTGGTTTTATTAAATAATACAATTTTGATGCCGTCATTATAAAATAATACTTCATTTTCTCTTGCATTCTAAGCCAGAAATGCTAATATTCTCATTTCTTATCAAATGTAGCTTTAGCATGTATACATTTTAAATTGTTGTAATCTAGGCCTAATTAGATTATAAGTATATATACAATATGCATACATACATAATATATTATATGTAGGCCTATGTATATGTGTTTGTTTTCTGGTTTATTTTAAGTAAACTTTGTTTTTCTTTTTCTTTCACAGTGAAATCTTCCCTGCTTGATCTTTGTATTACGAAATCGCGGCTCTGCAAATTCGTGGCTTAAGGAAAAATTCGTAGCCTGCCTGAAGGACCACAAAATTTGAAGATAACACAATGGTAAGAATCTTATTCACATTAAAACTCTATCCTGTTTACATGTTTTAGTACATAATCTGAACATTAATTCTATTACATCAGACTTAAATATATCGACGGAATGTCTTTTAAGAAAAACTTAAATTCTTAAATAATGTTGAAGGTATGAACAGATGTCAGGCGAAAAGATTATAGAGAAACCGCAACACGATCTCTCGGCTCTCGGCCGAGGGGCTCGCAGATTCCGTTTACACAAAGAGCTTTTCATCGGTGATACACAGAGAAATATCGGTACCGTAATTCGACATCAAATATACACCATTAATATAATATATGACTAAATATTAGTAGTTGAAACATAATTACTCATTAAAATTAATAAATGAGAAGCTGAAACTATTTTCTAAACCTAATTAAGAAGTAATGCATCACTTGTACTACATCCCATTCAGAAATAGAGACGATTTTTTTTCCAGACACAATTCTCAAATCTTCCTTGATATCGTAATTATTTTTATAAACTTTGTTTCTGCAGTTTCCCAGAAATATAATGCACAGTGTGTTAGGACTGAATATGGAGGGGACTATGCCTTCTACGATAATAGGCCTACTATTCTTCCGTGTAATTATCAAGTGTGTGTGCTTTCACAGAATCCTGTTGGATGGGACGCTTATTTTGTTTTTTTCCTTAAACAGGTGAAAACATTTCAAATTTAATTTGAAGAATCACATTCTAGTTCACGGAATTGCTTGTTAAACACTTGTCAGGTTGCACAACTTCGGTTTAACCCATAATATATAATAAATATTGTAACTATGCTGTTGTCAGTTTTACCCTTATGTGTAATATATTTATTATTATTATTATTATTATTATTATTATTTTACTATCAGCATTACTACTAATGTTATTTTAACTAGTTTGCATTTTTTGTATTTATGTGTGCTATTTGGTAGGATGGAAGAGAAGGCCTTATGGCTTTAATCCTATCAGATTAAATAAATAAATAAATACGTAAACAAATAAATAAATAATAAATAAATAAATATGTGCTAGGAACAAGTTGGCAAATAATTTCAGCATGTCTCTTCTTAATTTGGAATTATAAATGGTATTTTAACTCCTTATACTTAACAGGAAAATAGAGACGATTGTATATTGCAGTGTAAGATCTGCCTTTGGGCAGAAAAATTACGAATGACTAAAAACTTAATATTTTAAAGCAATAATTTGTAATGTTTCACATTATGGACACTGCTCTTTGTAGCTTCGACAACATTCTCTCTAGGTAAGCGGAGTTTGCGAGCGGCTTGACTGAGTTCCGGTTAGCCGCGTTGCGGTTTCTCTACAATATGTTCATCTAGTATTTATGAAATATAAAATAAGCGAAGAAAATTTTTACAATAAGATTATTATGAAACAATTATTTTTAGCAGTACAATTTAAACTATTAATAACTGAGATGAAATTCGAAAACGGATAAATTATTACTACGTTTAGAAATTTCTGAATTAAGTGACTTTTAATTTTCTACATCATATACTGCTCTAGTTTAATGCTATATTTTTTCTTTTTATTTAATGCACCGCAAAATGGCGGAGTAGGATACATGTTCTGAATATGTATTCCGCAGAGGTAGCACCAATTAAAACAGAGTTAGTTAAGCCATTTGCAAGATGGGATTCATTCCTTAATTAAAATAAGATATTCTTGACAATGCGGATGGAATTTCATGATAAAAATAAGTTTTCCTTTACAAATGTCTAATTTTTGTATTTAATAGTCTGCCTACACACAGCAGATAATATACAGTTCGCCCGAATCGTCATGTTAATATGTCTTTCTACACACATAAGAAATGAGAACCAGGGCTATGAGGAATTAGTGGTAAAATACAAAATCGTAGTATTATTAATGAACTTAGTTTGAATTCAACAAGAAATGAGACAATTTCGCATTATTAGTACAACTGAATAATTTAAAATAAATAAAAAAATAAGAAACACTGAATATACTTTTATTAATGTTTTAAGTGAATGTGTCAGAGAATAACTTATCCAATAGATATTTTAAGATATAAATTAAGAAGTTTGTAAAATACTTAAATATTTTTATTTCTAATTGTAGGTTTACATTATAGTAAGATTAACCTAAGCAATCTTGAAAAAAGTAGACTAAAACGAATTCATATAATATGAGGCGTGTAGTTGCAAAATCAGATAAGTACATTACTTTTTTTTCTCTCGAAATGAGTTAATGTTATATTTTATATTTTCATATGATTCTACAACTGCCATAGCACTGTTATGCTCCAAAACTAGATACATCACATGGATTTGTATGATGAAAAATAGTATTGGTTGCAAATCCTTGGTTCCTTGGAAACGTTTTCCCTTCATACTGAAAAATTATGTTTTAGTGATGTATCTCATTTTGAAACTAAATGCCTCATATTACAAATAAAATTACTTCACACAATAATCGTCTTTGTGGGGATTCACTGAGGATAAGAGTTAGTCATCATAAATATATAAATATCTCATAATAAATATAAATTCGACATTTGAACAGAAAAACTTACTCTGACGATATTTTGAAATTTCTGCTTTATTGTTATTATTCCTGTCTACTTACTTAGATGGTTATAAATACATACAGTACGTCTGTTTAAGGCGAAACATTGAATTAATGAAAAGTGTGAATAATGTGATTTGAATATATTAACTCCTGGTATCTCGTATATAATGAAATGCCCGAATAATTTTAGAGAAAAATAGACAATAATAATAAAATCGAGTTTCAATAATAATAATATCTGTCTGAAATTACTTTTGATATGCAGAAATTTATTCACTGTTTAAATTAAGTGGAATAAATGTAAAATAACCAAAATTCTTTTATAACGGAAGGTTATAAATAATTACATCTATTTCCATGTTTTAGATACACAAAGCCATCTGCTTCCATTGTTTTGAACATGTTTTATCTTAGAGTAATGAATTTTCTCATTTACAACTTTTACATTTTCAACAAGCTCAGAATGTAATATAAATAAAGAATACAGGAATGTTTGCTTCGGTTTCCTTTTGTCATATTTGTAATATGTTTCTTCTATGATACTGAAATGTGAATTTCGAGTTCCTAAAATTGTTGTTCATATTATTGAAATGATCTACCAAACTAAAGTTGGTAAGAATTTTTACATGTAGAGAAATACATACTATGAACATTTTGTGGTCAATAAGCATAATATATAACATACTCGTTAAATTTTCACTAGCACGAAATATTCATAATTATTACACACATTATTATAATTATCATTAAGAATATCATTATTATGATTATGCAGTTTTCATACAATTAGACTACTTATTAATCTGTTCGAATCTACAGCCTGAAGGCAGTATTATTGTTCGCTGTTTTCTGAATTTGTTTTCATATATAAATGATAATGTCAAGAAGCATATTTCTTGTTGTTTTCTTTACTTGCAGTCACACAGGCATTATTTTATAATAGTTTATTTCGTGTGCAATAGGAACTACTTTTTAATTCTTATATACCTATTATTCTTCATTCTAACCGTCCTGCTACGAGGAAGAGTCAAAAAGTAACCTTAATAATTGTTTTATTACTTGAATATGTACAGTAATACTACAAACACTTAATCACGTTTAATATATCATAACAGGAACACTTGCATTGAACGTAGCTGGGACTATGTAGAAAAGTGATAAAGTGTTTGTAGTCCTATTGTACATATTCAATTAATAAAACAGTTATTAAGGTTACTTTTTGACTCTCCCTCGTATTTACGTCAAATGACCCTACTTCATTTTGGTTGAATTTATGTATATTGAATAGTATTTTCGCATCTATTTTCGGCTTTAGAGAAACAGGACCGTTATAAAATTTATAATCTCTTTAAGGTAATATTTGGTCTACTTTCTTTACTGAAATTAGGCTTAGTTATTTTGATCGATGTTCATTTCGCTGTTATACAAAAATAAATTTCCTAAGTACTTCAACACCTTTATTATTCAGCTATTAGGTTACTTATGAGAGTTTTATTTATTAAGGGATCTTTGTTTTCTGAATATTTTCTTCACAGATATACGTCATTTTTATTCCACTATTACAACATAATCGCCGTACTATAGCATTATAGAGTAGTTAATTTATTCGAAAATGGATGTTAAGATGTTGAATAATTTAATATCAATATTGTGGATGGAGTTTCATCAACAACCTATGTAATCTTTCTCTGTGCCCTAAATTCGTAGTTTCATTTAACGATATGAGGGAATGAAATCCTTAATCTTCCAATTATTTCCTTACAGCCATATTTCTGATAATTAGAAACAAATAATATTTTCATTTTAAGAAGCTCTAAATTAATTCCACAGTCATTAATTAAGAAAAATAGTAGTGTTATAATTTCCCCTCTGAGGAACATGAAGTTCACCAAAAAGTATTATATTATTTATTTACTCATCTGTCTGTCTGTCTGTCTGTCTATCTACCTACCTACCTATTTATTTATTTATTTATGTATTTACTTATTTATTTATTTATTTATTTATTTATTTATTTATGTATTTATTCATTTATGTATTTATTTATGTATTTATTTATTTATGTACTTATTTATTTATTTGTGTATTTATTTATGTATTTATTTATGTATTTATTTATGTATGTACTTATTTATTTATGTATTTATTTATGTATGTACTTATTTATTTATTTATTTATTTATTTATTTATTTATTTATTTATTTATTTATTTATTTATTTATTTATTCGGACGGAGTTAAGGCTGTTAGTCCTTCTCTTCCACTGAACAAGAAACAAAACAATGCAATAATGTACAAATAAATTAGGCGTAATTCCTACAAAACACAATATTAAAAGTAAAGTCAAGTAAAAATTTCATATTGAAATAGACAAAGCTAAATAAACTACCCTCTAGAAACATTATAAATCGTCAAGAGCTAAAAAAGAAATACAGGTAAAAATTAAATACTATAAACCAAATTAAAATTAAAAGTTAATGCTCATTAATTTATTTCTCGAAGAAGTCAGGGCTAGGTATGAAATTAATAAATGAAATTCTGTAACCGTACAAATTCGAGGGCTTAAAGTGAAACTAACGTAACTACGGTCAATGTTTTATATACTTACTTACAAATGGTTTTTAAGGAACCCGAAGGCTCATCGCCGCCCTCACATAAGCCCGCCAGCGGTCCCTATCCTGTGCAAGATTAATCCAGTCTCTATCATCATACCCCACCTCACTCAAATCCATTTTAATATTATCCTCCCATCTACGTCTCGGCCTCCCTAAAGGTCTTTTTCCCTCCGGTCTCTCAACTAACACTCTATATGCATTTCTGGATTCACCCATACGTGCTACATGCCCTGCCCATCTCAAACGTCTGGATTTAATGTTCCTAATTATGTCAGGTGAAGAATACAATGCGTGCAGTTCTGTGTTGTGTAACTTTCTCCATTCTCCTGTAACTTCATCCCGCTTAGCCCCAAATATTTTCCTAAGCACCTTATTCTCAAACACCCTTAACCTATGTTCCTCTCTCAGAGTGAGAGTCCAAGTTTCACAACCATACAGAACAACCGGTAATATAACTGTTTTATAAATTCTAACTTTCAGATTTTTGGACAGCAGACTGGATGATAAGAGCTTCTCAACCGAATAATAACACGCGTTTCCCATATTTATTCTGCGTTTAATTTCCTCCCGAGTGTCATTTATATTTGTTACTGTTGCTCCAAGATATTTGAATTTTTCCACCTCTTCGAAGGATAAATCTCCAATTTTTATATTTCCATTTCGTACAATATTCTGGTCACGAGACATAATCATATACTTTGTCTTTTCGGGATTTACTTCCAAACCGATCGCTCTACTTGCTTCAAGTAAAATTTCCGTGTTTTCCTTAATCGTTTGTGTATTTTCTCCTAACATATTCACGTCATCCGCATAGACAAGAAGCTGATGTAACCCGTACAATTCCAAACCCTGCCTGTTATCCTGAACTTTCCTAATGGCATATTCTAGCGCGAAGTTAAAAAGTAAAGGTGATAGTGCATCTCCCTGAATGTTTTATATATAAAAACCAAATTCTTAACAAGCAATATGCTTATTTCATATGAACTATACAGTACCGTCATGTTTTGTGGTTACGATTTGTGTTATATACAAGACTGTTCGGAACTTACTTATATGATTTTTTGTAACCAAATAGAAGAACGAATAAATTATTATTGACTTGTATGAAGACCTAAAAGTGCCAATTTTTGTAGTTACGTTAGTTTCACACTATACCTTCGAATTAATAATACGAAGTAATACTGAAACTTATTTATATCTACTTACAACAGTCAAGAGATATCATAATGTAACATGACATGTATATGGGAAATATAAGAAATACAAATTTATGAAAATGTAAAAAATTAGTTATTTAGACATCTAATAATTAAAATGTAATATATATGGCTAAAATAAGTGTGATGGAGTACTTACGAGTAAATAATTCATTTTCCAGAATATTACAAATTACATCCTACTTTACTTGGTATGGTAAGACACATTAATGCAGTATATACATTATTATTATTATTATTATTATTATTATTATTATTATTATTATTATTCTGTGGCTTTGATTAGGCCAAGTTTTGAAAAGGCTCTTCACACCTATAATGAAATTTGGCGGACTCAAAGATTTTTAGTTCCTATGTGTCTGATTACTCTCTCAGAACACTCATATTGGATGATTATAATTTTACGTGAGAGATTGTTCTTTATTTTAGAACATATGGTAAGGGTTTCATTGAGTTTCAAGTAAATTAATATTTCCGAGACTCAAAAATTTAACTTTTATAAACGTTTAACTGCTTATTATGTAATGACAATTTAAAAACCGTTCTGCATAGAGAATATTTTAGATTGATCGAGAATTTTAAATATATTAGGCCTACATTTACGAATAAAAAGTGTAACTGAAACACACAGCTGGTTTTATATTTAAATTTTGAGTTACAGGCATAATATAAATCCTTTATTTAGGCCAAAACAGTTCTTGTCCTTCGTTTCACCTTTGTTTATCTCCAGTTTTGACCTTCAGGTATGATAGTCATAACATTTGTGTATCCTACTACCTCCGAACGCCTAATGTCTGTTCATCCTCAGAAGCATAAGAATGGAAGCTTTCTTTAGACCTAAATAATGAAGAAGCATTTTGATGCCAACTTCTTTCGTCATCATATAACATATAAGTACATCCTTCGCTTTGACCCAATCCTTTTTTATTTTGTGGGGATTATGATACGATATTATAAATTTACAATTATCGGGATATATTTAGTACAAAGCAACCATTAAAAACAATACAGCTCTTACCAAAAGTTTATGGACACCCCTCCATATGTGATGTTTCACTTCTGTCCTTCTACTTATATGAAACCTCCTGTTTATACAGGGACCAAATACCTATGAAAAGTGAAGATTTTACTGCAAACCCAATCTTGTATCTTCCAAACTGTGGATTAATAATAATAATAATAATAATAATAATAATAATAATAATAATTATTATTATTATTATTATTATTATTATTATTATTATTATTATTATTATTATTATTATTATTATTATTTATTTTTTGCTGGTATAGTTAAGGCTGTAAGGCCTTATCTTCCACTCAACCAACAAAAAGTATACATACATATGTATGAATTTACAGGCTATAAAGAATTCAACAATTTGAACAAAGAACTCAACAATTTGACAAAGAATTCAACAACATATTATATAACAATTTGTCTCTTGTGAAACTTATTGAATAATTACATATTTATTAGCAAAAGAAATTAATTACTCCACAATGGGTCGATTTAGATCAACGAATTTTGGAAGGGAGTTAGATTATCTCCAGTCATTCTTCCACATCCAAATAATCTACAACTTCACGTCCATACTCACTGAATTTCCTATTTTTCAAGAAAGAAATCCAACCTTTCCACACTGATAGCAAACTCCACAGCTGATTACTAAAAATGGAGGAAATAAGCTGATTGACTAATGTTACCAACTCTAAATGATATGATGTAAATGGTAATGGCGTACCTGGTCCATTTGTCACGAATTTCAGACCCAAGAGAATTTTAGAAAATGACAATTTTTCCTAAAGGAAACGAAAACAAATCTGGATTACAATGCCCGCATGAACTGGCACAAATTTGTTTAAACAAAAAACAATAATTGCACAAGAAGTCTTTCAGATGCGTCCAAGTCCATTACAAAATTCGTTGATATAAGTCAATCCATTCTGGAGTAATTAATTTTTTTTCTACACAATATGTAATTTTTCAATAAGTTTCACAACAGACAAATTGTTATGTAATCCACAGTTTGAAAGATAGACAGATTGGGTTTGCAGTAAAACTTAACTTTTCACAGACATTTTGTCCCTGTATAAACATTAAGGGATTTCATATAAGTATAACAACAAGAGTGAAACATCACTTATGGAGGGGTGTCCTTAAACCTTTGGTAACAGCTGTATGTAACGAGATAGCCTCTTCTTTCTTGGCTGGAACCAAAACAATGTGAGTTGTATTTTCAGTTCTGAACGCCATCTTTTGAACCAGTGGGAATAGCAATTGAAGAGTGTGATCCTAAAGTGCGTTAAGGGGAGTTGGTCATTATCGCATGCAAAATAATGGTAAAAATAGTCTATCTTCAAACAGTCATAAATATAATACTATTTATCAGAGGTCTTTCATTTTTGTTAGCTATGTGTGTATACATATTAAGCTTTAAAGTGAAAAAGAATGCTTACTCTAGAGTAAATCTCTATCCTTAAATTAATTTTTTAAATTAAGCACAATTTTTTTTATAAATGCACTACATGTCTGTGATTAGGTACACTCTATTCACTTATTATAGCACATATTGAATTGAAAATTTGACCACTTATTGCTAATAGATACTAAAACATACCCTACTAAAATTATTCATGTATCTGTAATATTATGAGTATAGGGCTTATAGCAATCATCACCGTCAATAAATTAAAAAAAAATTGACGAAGATTAGTATAAGCCCTATGCCCATAGGCCTAATATTACAGATATTTTAATAATTTTAGTAGGGTATGTTTTAGTATCTGTTAGCAGTAAGTGGCCAAAATTTTAATTCAATGTGTGCTAGGATAAGTGAATAGAGTGTACCTAATCACAGGTATGTAGTGAATTTATATAAAAAATATGTTTAAATTCAAAAATTAATTTAAGGGTAAGATTTACACTAGATTAACCATTCTTCTTTCATTTTAAAGCTTAATGTATATACATATATCACTAAAAAAAATGAAAGAGCTGAAGATAGGCTATTCTTACCATTACTTTGCATGCGATAACGTCCAATTCCCCTTAAGTCCATTTTAATTAATGGACTGGACTAGTTTTTTCTACGGACTGAGAGAGTTTCCAAGTAACATTCACAACAACATAACCTAAAAGACAAGGATTGGTCTTGGTTATAATTTTATATATATATATATACTTTATATATACATAACAATATATATATAAATCATACAAATGACCAAATGGACTGAGTCAATTTTGAGCTCACACTCTTCAGTTATTACAAATAATAAAAGCCCATTGCAAAAAAATAATCGTCTTATTTCTCCTCACTTTTATATCTTTCTCTTCTCCTTTCTTTCTTCATGTCCCGGTTCATTTCTTCTTTCTAGTTTTTCTTCAGCTTCCCTTACATTCGTTCCATTATTTCCCATCGATGAAATGTTCTTATATATGTAAAATGTTTGGCCTTTATGCAAATTACATTATTTTAATGAGTTCCTTATTTTGCATTCGTGATTTGGAAATATGGAGCTTCCCTTCGACATATTTATTTTTATTTCTTCTATAATGTAATGTATAGCCTAATTCGGGAGATTTTATTGCCGAGAGATAAATAGCAGCTAAACAGGCTGTTACTTGTCCATGTCACTTTTCGAACGGCATAGTACTAAGCGAAATCAGTTTTCAGGTATACACCCCTTATTAATGATAGTACAAGTAGCATTATAAAATTTATTGATTTCGAACAAATTTGAAAGTGTGAATGCAGATGACACTTTCAAAAAGCGGGCGATACCATATATTCATTCATTCATACATTCATCGTGGCGTGGTAACACGTTAAAACGGAGTGTCCAACATTCCCGACTGTCCAACAGACCCTAGTTTACCCTAAATGAAAAATACAAAATAAAAGAGATAAATAGATAAATATAGATATCATAACCAAAAGATGTAAAATGTAGCTATGTATGGCAAATTACAGAGTAACATATGAGCACAATAGGTTTAGAAGACTACAAAGTAGATCCTTTTGATGATCACCATAGGCAATCAGTTCCATCTGTCTTTGGTGACACGTTCGTAATATATATTCCACATATCGTTTACTTTAATTTATTGATTCATGTTAAGAATAACTAATTGTTATGCTTTTGTTGTTTTGTTAGTTGAATCAGTTATTTGAGAAACTAACACGACCTTAAATATAAGTTTTGATAAAAGTGCAAAAACTGTCTGCAGCTTATAAATATTGTATATCCTTATCTTTTTAGAGTGAATTTTTCATATGAATTGCTATATTTCTAAATATTAAAAAAAAAAACTCAAATACCAGACTTTTTGCAGTAAACAATTACTATACGTAAATGTGTGTATTTATTTAGAATTAACGTTAATGAGAACAAAAGCTATTTAAATACAAATTTAGTACATAAATTATCGACTTTCACATTACAAAATCTAAAGCAAAGTTCTAAAATATTTTAAAGTGAAAACACAGATACCTTTTTGAAGTCCCACACTACAATTCCTCAGGTGTATCATCTCTGATACGATTAGGCTAGGAAATATCTTTCATAACATCTTTTGATTTCATCCACTTCAGGGAAATAATGTCATGGCATCATCATTCAAAATAAAGCGGAAAATTATATTTTCTCTTACAGACGCACAAATACGCCTTGTATTGATGTCGAAAAACAATAAAAAAGTTTTGACTAAAAATGAACTTATGTAGTTTCTCAAGTAACAGATTTACTTAGACAATCTACAAAGTCGGTTTGGGTTAGAGATCAATTCTGGGCTGTTCCTATAATTAATGTTAATTATATTGTTAAAGGGACGGTTATCGTACTAATAAGGGAACATGCATCATTGTACTTGTAATGATCTGTGTTCATCGTATTTCTTTGTTTCATTTCTGGAGTTCTTCTTGATGCAAAGTTATTGTGATTTAGACCTAATAAATACTGGTATTTACGAACGAGAAATGGAAGAAAAGAACACATTTCAAATTCACACATATATTTTCAAATTATTAATATACTGTACAACCGAAATTACATTTAAATATGCCGGTTAAATATAACAGATATAGGCTAATAGCAATATGGATATTTAACAGTAGGCCTGTAATTAAACATATTCTGGGCGATAGTTGCTAATTATAACTAAATGAAATTGTATGATTAACTATTTTAAGCATAAATAATAGGCTTATTCACAAAGTCATTAGAACTTTGAGGAGTAAAATTAATAATAATAATAATAATAATAATAATAATAATAATAATAATAATAATAATGCTTTATTTATTCTGGCAGAGTTAAGGCCGTGAGGCCTTCTATTCCACTCAACCAGAGGATAAAAAGGAAATACATGATAATCCTAATGTTTATACAAAAGAAATTATAGGTATACCTAAGACATAATCGAAACAGAATAATTTGCATATAGGCCAGAAGATTATCGTACTTAAATATGTACTTAAATTAGATGACAAATAAAATTACACGATTACTTAATAAAATAGTTACAATTGCGAAGTATAATATATACACTTGGAAATTGTGCGTTCTACAATAAGATGTTTCACCTTGGACTTGAAAGCGTTTAATGTCGGGCAGCCCCTAACATCTGTAGGTAATCAATTCCAAGAACGGATAGTGTCTATCGTAAAAGACGAAGAATTCGCTGAAGTTTTGCAGAGAGGGACTCAAAATAGAGACAAAATTACACTCTGTAACAAGAACGAAAATTGTTATATTATTTTTAAGCTTGTGTAAGTAACTGAGATTATTGCAGGTAATGACGAGTGTACAGATTCTGAGCTAACACAACACACTCACAAGTATGGAAACAATCTGTTCATGTCGCGTAGGCTACCTTAAAATGAGACAAAACAAATGCACTAAATGACTCATACGTAGTTTTCCTTACAGGAAGAAAAGTATCCACATAACACTTCGTTGTATTTAGAGTGCGTTCATTATTTAAATAATTTCATTTTTTTAAATAAATGAATCTGATTCATTTCTTACAAAAATTATACCATTAACCAAAGATGAAAAAGAAAGAAATTGTGGAAAATTAATTCAGACTAAGGGAGTAATACATTTAATTCAAAATAATAAAAAAATATTTTAAATTTATACCTACCACATACAGCATACAAAAATTCTCGTCATTTAGTAGATGTGCAAATCACAAAGAGAGCTTAATTTCATGTTCCTAGTGCCTTAACAGCTAAGATAAAACACCTGTTAATGGATTAGCAGTGGGTTGAACCCTAGCGCCATTCTATACATAGGCCTATTGGGGAAGAGAAATCCTTGTCCGGAATCGAACCCCGTCCAACCAGTGCGTTGCCAGTTACGTACCGACCCTAACTGCAGCAGAACAGCTATTAGTCCATGACGCTCTGTGATATTGTGCACTTCATATTTACTGTAGTTTTGTGGTTATATTAAAGACATATTCATTCTGTATAATACGTAAAAAACACGTGAATATATTTAGTATCAAGGGTGGTGATTCTCCGCTTAAGTGTGTCAGTCTGGGAGTAAATACTCCTTAAGAAACGCGTGTATTTTTTATTTTGTAATTTTTATTGTGATAAAAATATTAATCACTTTTATTTCAATCTTGAATTGCTATATAAGTTATTTTGAATTCAGGAATAATTTTGTTAATATTTTCTCAGAAAGCTGAATTTTATTGTACAAAATCCATCTCTTGTTTATCTTGTTGTTATGAATTATTGGTCTTAGCCTAAAGAGATTTAAAATATCATATTAAATTTAAAAGCTTCTAGTGTTACAAGGATCAAAATACATCTCATGATACATATAATAATTAAAATTAAAATGGTTGTATATGGTACGCCTGTCACTTTCACGGAACTTAAAAGTGTTACATTAGATGAGGTCGATAACAGGATTAAGATTGACTATCTGCTACAAGCTACTGTATTAGTTTCTGGAAGGCGTTGTATAATGAACCCAATATCTTGATTATCAAGGTCAGTATGTCAATCGAATATAGATTTTTAAAAATTTATTACGTTATGCATGAGTGTGTCTGTTTTATTGAAGTTCTTTGTGCATCCAAAATATCAAAATGCTATACGATAATAATTTTGAACGTATTAATCGTTATGCTAGTGATTTGCTTCGTGTGTTAATTTTAATGAATTAGCTATCCATAGTCTAAACTAAAACTATAATAGTTTACTACTTATCTGCACTGTGTTGTAAAATATGTTTTTCTCTAGTATATATGACTTACATATTTTAGTGTAAAACCATAAGATTTACCTCGAACTTCATATAGAACTAAAATTTAAAACTTGACGGAAATCATACATATGCAAGTATACAGATATACAATTTTATTTAAGTGCATTATAGTGAATATTTCAGTCTTAATTAGTATCTAACTTTCATAACTCTTTTATAAATATCCATGTATTCTACGATGAAATGACTACGGAGGAATCCTACTAAGGAAGACTTGAGGAGCCGCCAGTGCCACAGAAGTATGTAACGCTTAATTTCATTCAGTTATTCTCATTTTCAATAAAATATGTGGGTGGAATGAATGTAAACTGGCCAGCGAAGGGATTTTATTTTAACCCGTATAGGGGTAAGTTCGAGGAATCGGCGGGAAAGTTAGGAATTATGTTCAAACGAATAACGCTTGCGTACCAGTATATACTGCAAACTGCCATCAAATTACTTTCCCGAAATGTTGCTTTTGACTGTAGGCTTATATTTTGTGAGCACAAAAACACAGACGAAGGAAATAATAGGCCTATGTTATCGTTAACAGTGTTCACTTCCAATAATTTTCAAACTCGTAAGCAGTTAATGGAAATTAAAAATGTTAGGCCGAATATTCAGGTAAATAAACGTGTTCAGTTGCTGGAAATTGGAATAAAAATTTTATTATATTAATAAATTTTATAGAAATGTAGAATCTCTCATTAAACAAAAAGCACTTAAATGCATTGAACTTGTTATAGTAGTAAAGTAGTAAAATATTAATGTGAGGCTGCTGATCTAAAACAGATCCACAAGAAAACAATCGGAATAGTATAATATTAATACATTTGAAGAATATGTTACATAACGTCTTTGTATTGAAAGTTTGAAAATTTACTTCATTATATGTGCAATACCGGTAATATATATGACATAAATATGTTTCAAGTGTTTATACACATTTGTACGTAACAACATATCGGGATGCTTAAAAGATATTAAAATATGTGCATCTTACTTTTTCGGGTGTGACGCAGTTAATATTTTATTAATGCAACAATTGTAATATGTATATTGTGAGATATTCAAATATAGTTTAGGTATGATTTTGAACCTTAACGGAAAGGAATGTGTAATCTCTTTCTTTAATTTTTGTTACTATTATGTTATGCTTTTGCGCTATTTGCAGTATATTATATTTTTTAATTACGTATTTCTACTTTTCATTTTTTTATAAAACAACCTACTTAAATAAAAAAAAAATGTTCCTCTTTAATTGAAACCTAAATTCATGCACTTTAAAAATGTTCTATGGCATATATCTCAGCATTGTGGAAGGTAATGAGTAAATTGTCCGCGTAATTACCTACGTAAAAGATTTTTTTTTCCTTTCAAGTACCCTCACTGAGATAAACCTACTTGGTATTAAACTAGGAAAAAGATGTAGCCAAAAATGCTTGGATATGAGCTAATCTGAACAAAAATCGCTGAGCATTTTCTTAGTTTCATTAGAGATGTGGTATTTTACATTCTTCTGGTGAAATCAAAAGAAACGTTCATCCGGTTCTAATGATGTCACAAACTGTCCCACATTTTCCTTATAAACAACATATTCCTTCACAGAATTTTAAAATAACCAAACTTTCATCTTCTTATTTCGTGTAAAAATTTTGCGTTGTAAAAATTATTCTGTTCAAAATGTTTATGAACCCAATTATACGGAACCATGCCTCACGTCAGAAAATGTTTCTTCGAGGGTGTTCACACTTTTACTAATAAAATTGAGACCATATGCAATAACTGATAGCTTTATTAGCGTTTGGCGGTTTCATTTACCACTTTACTCAAAACTCACGTAACTTTACTCATTTCGTAGCTTAATTCATTGGTCTAAGTGATCCTCCAACTTTTTCTATAAAACGCCGTAAAGATATCTGCGGAAATCTTAACAATCAGTTTTGGAAGTTCCCAAGAATATCTAGTGTGAAAATTTGAGATACAATCTGTATCACGAACTGTGTACCAATTATTTCAGTGTGTTCTTACTTGGTGCTGTAACATGAGTGTATTTACGGAGTCATATATCTATACATTACTGATTATATTTACAGCCAAAATTTGCCTCTAGCAAAGAAACATTGATCTCGCGAAAGACTCCTTTCCAATGAAATTCAAGTTTATACTTTTTACATCGCACCACGTATGCATTGTTACGTAGGTCTACATTTTTATAGTTTGCCATACTTTTCAGTGTCGAACACAGATGCACAAAAGCTAAAGTAAATAATTACGTAACAGCATTCATATTTCAGTTATGTGTACTTCAAGAACGCTTAGTAAAAACTTAATCGATCACTGGCCAAATTTGCCTAAAGGTATGAAGATTGCGTGAATTTCTTCTTCAGAAAAACTCCATTTCACCTTCATTGAGAATAATAAGCACTATAAAATAAATATTTTCTGAAATAATGAACAGAAATAGAGTGAATTTAAAAAGTATTCCTATGTTATTATTATTATTATTATTATTATTATTATTATTATTATTATTATTATTATTATTATTATTATTATTATTACATCTTTACAACAGAAATTCAAAATTCCTTTCTCCAGTCTGTAAATGCATAAAATATGCTCATTTTCATGGGAACAATTTAGATCCTTTTAAAGTATAGTTTCGTTGATTAGTATTTACTGTCCTTGTTCTCAGTTTTATTCATGTACGTTTTTCTTCATTTAAGATATTATTTTATTTATTCTTGCACCTTTGTATCTTCTGTTTGTGTATTGTGCTGAACTATAATTGGCCCTTTGCTGTTGTTCAGCACACAAATATTATTAATAAATAAATAAATACATTATTATTATTATTATTATTATTATTATTATTATTATTATTATTATTATTATTATTACTATTGTTGTTGTTGCTGTTGTTCATTGCGTTCGTAATTATAATTAACTGAAAAAATTTACCATTAATATTACGAGTTGAAATGCATATCACTTCTTACATATTCTAATCTATAAATTCTTTCCGTATCTACGAAATTTGAAGTCATAAATCTTACAGAATCTTGTATGTAAGAAATTATAAGGCTGAAACAGGACACGATATATAGGTCTACGATCGCTGAGTCCTTTCTCTTTTATAATATAGGTGATGTTCAAGAGTAGTCAGTGTACTCTCTGATTTTAGTACAAGTATCTCATCAAGTGAGAACATTGTAAGTAAACACGAAGGTCCACACTAAAAATAATCATAAATATTTCAGGATTAATTTGTTATGAATAAACAGAGCTAGGTTTTTTTTTTTTTTTTTTTTTTTTTGGTGATAGCATTTCAACATTCATCCATGGCTGAATAAGGTGTTTAATAATAATAATAATAATAATAATAATAATAATAATAATAATAATAATAATAATAATAACAATAATAATCATCATAATTATCATTATCCAAGCAAATATAAGGCCTTAAACCTGTTACAGTCTCAGTGAGTCATTCTAGGTCCACCTTTTTTTGGACTGTACGAAGATCTCTTACCTTGGAGTAAGACTTTGGAAGTCTATTACGATTGATTCGTTGGACTTGGTTTTTCACCTGCAGTTGCTACTTGTTTATCAACTGTGAGACTAGTTATAATTGGAGTTCTTGCATGATATCCTGATTTGAGTTTGAATTTATTGTTTACATAAATTAATAAATAAGTAAACAAACAAATAAATAAATTAATAAAATATATAGCTTCAGAAAATTGTGTTCTTTTTATTATTTTAACTAAAATTTTTCATCAATTTTCTATTAACTTAATTTTATAAACTTTCTTTATTAAAAGGCTGCTAAAACTGACAAGTTTACTACATACTTATTAACTTGTATAGGCCTAGATTAAATAAGAAACATGTAATTTGGAAAAATAACAGAAGACATAAAGAAACCTATGTCACCAAATACAGTAAACAAGTCCAATACACTAAAAATACTTACTTACAAATGACTTTTAAGGAACTCGAAGGTTCATTGCCGCCCTCACATAAACCCGCCATCGGCCCCTATCCTGTGCAAGGTTAATCCAGTCTCTATCATCATATCCCACCTCCCTCAAATCCATTTTAATATTATCCTCCTATCTAAGTCACGGCCTCCCCAAAGCTCTTTTTTCATCCGGTCTCCCAACTAACTCTCTATATGCATTTCTGGATTCGCCCATACGTGCTACATGCTCTGACCATCTCAAAGTCTGGATTTAATGTTTCTAATTATGTCAGGTGAAGAATACAATGCGTGCAGTTCTGCGCTGTGTAACTTTCTCCATTCTCCTGTAACTTCATCCCTCTTAGCTCCAAATATTTTCCTAAACACCTTATTCTCGAACGCCCTTAACATCTGTTCCTCTCTCAAAGTGAGAGTCCAAGGTTCACAACCATACAGAACAACCGGTAATATAACTGCTTTATAAATTATAACTATCAGCTTTTTGAGAGCAGAATCGATGACAGAAAATTTCACAGTCGAATAATAACAGTCATTTTCCATATTTATTCTGCGTTTAAATTCGTCTCGGGTGTCATTTATATTTGTTACTGTTGCTCCAAGGTATTTAAATTTTTCCACCTTTCCAAAGGATTAATTTCGGATTTTTTAATTTTCATTTCGTACTATGTTCTACTCACGAGGCATAATCATATACTTTGTTTCTTTGGGGTTTACTTCCAAACCCATCTCCTTACTTGCTTCAAGTAAAATTTCCGTATTTTCCTTAATAGTTTGTGGTTTTAATAATAATAATAATAATAATAATAATAATAATAATAATAATAATAATAATAATGACCATAATCATAATAATAATAAATTTCTCCTAACAAAAAACATAATATAGGAAATGAAAAAATAATAATAATTTTCGAACGTTGTTATTTTACTGGTGATTTCGTAAAATCCGAATGGACCCCTTTAAGGCACTAAGGGCTATTTGTCTCAAAATAATATTATCGAGACCTAATTTTTTGCATATTTTGGCAAAGAAGGAGGTTATGGTTTACCTTGCTCCCACCATCAGACTGTAGGTTTGTTTCAAAGATCGTTACTTGCCTTCAATTATCTGATGGCAGTTCATCGAATTTTAACCCACGAACTGATATCTAATGTTAAATTTGGTAGCCATTGAAATATTAAGGACCATTAATCTATAAAGTGTGAAACTCGAAAAGAATTATTACCAAGCACATGTCACCGTATCTTTCTAAACATTGAAATAATAGAAAATCTGTGGGGTCAGATGCCCGTATCCAAAGAGTATGAGGGCGTGAATTGGTTTCATACAATTTTATGCATAGGGGTCACAAAATGTGTAGGCTGTTTCGAATAATTTCCATGCTCAGTAAAAGAGCTTTTGCTTCAACTAAAACCCCCATTTAAAATGTTTATTAGAATTTGTTATGTAAACTCTATCTACCAATGTGAAGATTCATGAAACGGCCCATTTGTCTTTATATTTGACCATAAAGTGAAACTCGAAAGTGAAATAATAAATTAATATCCAGGTTCGATCCCCCAAAGCACATCATTTCTTATCACAGAGTTGATTTATATAAATAGAGACTGGAGTATGCGGTGATTTAGAATTTTAGCGAATAACATTTTCAAGTTTTTATATTTTATCGTTTTGCAAAGTGAACTAAAAGAAGAATAAAAGAATTAGTGTCCTATATGGAACTCCAAAATATGAATAAATTATAACAGTGATGTAAGTGAATATGATCAGATGTGGCTTCACATCTTACATGAGTAGGGGAAAAGAAATAATATAATAACCTAAAGAAGTAAAAAGAAAAATCTCAGTTTAGCCACAAATAATACAATTAAAGTAGTAGGCATGGATCTACATGTTTAGAAAGATGGCAATAATAAAATAACTGCACAGATGTATTATGTGTATCTATTTAAAAATGAATTTATTATCAGTTTATAAAATTACTGATCAGGGAAATGGGGTAATATTAGAAAAACACCAAACCACTGCCACATATAATTATGGAATATTAATGTTTTCTGCAATAAGAGTTAACAATTTATATCAAGAACAACTCAATATTCTTCTAACGTTGAAACCAACTTGTATAGTGAGATACAAAATAAATTTTGGCATGAACGGTTAGGTCATTTAAACTACTATGACAAGAAAGGAATTAATGAAAATAAAGTCCATGGAATACAGTTAAGTTTTTTAAATCGTTCAATTATATCACTTGTATTAGAGAGAAAATATATAGGTTTCCATTTCCTGAGAATTCAAAGAGACAAACATTACACATTGTGATTTATGTGGGACTTACAAAAGAGGAATCTTAAGATGGACGTAGCATTTCATAAATTTCATCGATGACTGTACACAATGGTATATCGTAAAAATTCTAAGAAATAAGAGTGATTCTTTAAATTCACTCAATAAATATAAAGCAGAAATTGAAAGCCAGAAAAACAATAGACCTATATTAACAAGAAATGTAAGTATAATCTTGTAAATTATGGCATAACAATGAGAATATCAACACCTTATACTCTTAAAGAAAATGGAATTGCGGAAAGCAAAAAGCTTTCCTTGGTGGAAACTCCAGATGTTTATTGATTTATGGAGATTTAAGTTATGCCGAAACATTCTGGGCAGAAATAGCCTAACTGGTATGTTATATACGCAATGGATGCATAGGAAGGTTACTGATGGTGAAATGCCCTACACATTGTGGACTAGCAGAATGCCTACAGTCACTTATTTTAGAATATTTGGTACAACAGGATTCATTCTTAATATAAACAAAAATAAATGAAAAATTTTTTATTGTTCAACAGTAGGTAATTTGATAAGATATCGGAACGCAAATGCTTACGGTTAGCTATATATTATGTAATTACTTCAAACTAGGGAAGTAATTACCACAAGAGATGTAAAATGTTTAGAAAAAAAAAGTAACCAGAAATTGAAAAGATTGAAGCAAATTTGAGTAAAGAAGACGGTCAGAATTATTACTTTTCTTTTTCAATAAGAAAATCAAATGAGCAAGTGCAGAATAAATTAAGAAGAAAAGAGAATAAAATGCTAAGTCATGCTGAGAAATTTAATGAAGAAGAATGTGAGGAAGAACCAAGTACCGGTAGTTATTTTTAGACGGTCACAACATAAGCGAGAAAGATTTATTGAATAATATAGAAAAGCCGCAAAGAGGATGACTACGGATAACAAGAACTGGGATCCACATCTGTGGAGTAACGGTTAGCGCGTCTGACAGCGAAACCAGGTGTTCCGGGTTCGAATCCCTGTCGGGGCAAGTTACTTGGTTGAGGTTGATTCTGGAGTTTTCCTTCAACCCAGTATGAGCAAATGCTGAGTAACTATCGGTGCTGGACCCGGACTCATTTCACCTGCATTATCACTATTTCATTCAGACGCTAAATAATCTGAGATGTTGATGCAGTGTCGTAAAACAACCACTGAAAACAATGACTAAGAAGCCAAGTAAACAAAGAATATTAAAAAACGATAAAACAATAACTACAGAACAGGAAAATGAAGGAAGAGTACAAAATATATCAGAAATAACAGTAAGAGGAAGAATGGATGGTAAAAATTTCAAGTTATTAGAGAAGAAAATTCTTTTTAATTGAAAATTATGCGTGGATTATAACGCAAAGACATCAGAATATGAAGGTTGTTGTTTTCAGAATAGAATTAAGGAACAAACTGAATCCAAATGCAACTTTAAATTGACGCGAGACAAGAAGAGTGAATGAAAATTTTACAAAGTTAAAGGCTTATATTTAGTCGATATTTTCTCTAGTAGCTTGATTACCATTCTGAGATTATTAATTGCTATGGCTATAAAGAATATGCGTATTAGTTAACTAGATATCCGAACTGCTAATTTAATTAGAAGTTAGATGAAAATATTTTCATGGAATTGCCGGAAGATGTAATATGAACTCTAGGAGGATTTTCTGAGGGTAAGGGTGAAGAAGTCAAGAGAAAATCAATCTTAATAACAAATGAAATTAAAAGAGGGAAGAATATGAGCTTAGAATGAGCATTGTATGATTTAAATCAAAGTGGGAGAATATAGATAAAACTTACATGAAAAACTTAGATTTAGGGTTTTATATGGGTACAATCTCAATATGATAGCTCTGTATGTTATTGTAGACAAAATAGTGTTACACAAATGTATCTTGTGATTGATGCATTGGCTATGTAGATCACATTTTAATTGTTACCAAGTCAATCCGTACAACAGAAAAAGTAAGTGGACATTTGAAAATCTTGTTTCTAATTAAAGGATATGGGAGAGATAAAATACTTTCTAGGAATAGAATTTTCATTTGAACATAATTGTTCTAAACTTAGCCAGTCTCTAAGATTGCGCAGTGTCATATTTTTATAGTTAGCAGCATTGTTGATTCCCGCCATTGCGTCGAGAGAAGTTGCTTGTGAGGTATAGCTCTATAGTGTAAAGTGTTTGTGTGAAAGTTGATTTATAAAGGCTTATTAGGTAAAAATTGATTTTACCCAAATTATCTTATAAATTTGCACATGAAGAAGGTTAAGATTATTTAACAATTCCAACGATGTAAACCTGCATGCATGTATTACTGTTGCTAGACAAATACATATCCTACGTTATGCACTTTTCCCTGTTTGTCCAAGTAAACACTCTTGCCATTTATTGACTACAATGCAGAACGATGTAGAATCCTCTAAGATTGCGCACTGAAGCACATCGAATCATACAACCAGTTTTTTTTAATGAAATATCATATCTTGCAGCTTTCTACTCACGTGTGTCATGACTTCGTCGTATGTTAGGAAATCAGACAGAAAATTAATATTAATTACCCAAGAAATATTAGAGAAAAATCGAACAATAATCGAAAATGATAAAGCATACAAAAATGGAGATAAATTTCCTTAGCAGTTCAACCTGAGATTATTGAACAGGCACTAATTTCACCAGCTATGATTTCTTCGTTACCAGAGACAACAGAAGCAAAGAAAAGGAAACGAATTAAAAAATATATTAGATTTTCTCTTCCTCTCCGTACAAGAACTCACTTCTAGAAACAATGAAAATTTCTAGCAACAAGAAAGAAAGTAAAAAGACAAGTTCTAGTGGTTCTTCAGCTACAACAAAAGAGTCGTGCAACATTAAACTTTGCTCGAAAAATTTCAATTCGACAGTCCATCAGCTTCAAGTTCATAATATCGGACAATTTCAGAAGAAAACATTTTCTGTCCTGATTGTGACGAAGCCTATGAAGAACCAATTTCTGAGGTCTGGATGCAGTGTAGTGGGTGCAAACACTGGTGGCATGAAGATTGTTCAAGCTACGAAGACGTTGGGCTTTTTAAATGTGACATGTGTTGACGCGCATTCTTAAAGGACAACGTACGCAGTCTGTTAGGACAGTGGCTGTAAGATTGCGCGTTTACAGCTTTTCAAAGAAGTATTTTTGCAAAGAACAAATATTTCATTTTTGTAACTTTTTTCATATTATTGTGATCTTAAGATTTAAGAGTTTCGTTTCATAAATATAGTTTTTTATATTGGTCCCAAAAACGAGTATCTAAGGGGACAAATCCACTAAGTGCGCAATCTCAGGAGCATTTACTTTAGATAAATGTAAGCCTGTATCAACCAAAATGGGGGCAAATTTGAAATTATAATATCCGTCAGATGAAGAAAAATAAATTTCTAGAAATTTACCTTACCTCGAAATGATTGGAAGTCTCAGATATTTAGCTGTGGCTACAAGACCAATCTTTACATTCGCTGTGAATTGTTTAAACAAATTCTGCAATGAATATGACATAGCGCAGTGGAAAAAGGAAAGAGGACTCTTTGCTATTTACGAGGGTCAGAAGACCTGGGAATTAATTATCAGAAGACAAATACGGAAATGTTGGGATTCTTCTATGCAGATTTGTCCGACTAGCAGCTAATATAAATGCGGAACTCTTACTATTAACACTATTAGGTAAAACTGGACCATCTTTAAATATTACACATTACTAATATTACTAATTTATGAATGGGTAATGAAACAAGGGATACAACGGACCGAAGACCGAAGATTTTAGAAGATCTTAGACCGACTATGTTTTACCCTTGCTTTAGAATATGCCATTAGGAAAGTTCAGGATAACAGGAAGGGTTTGGAATTGAATGGGTTACATCAGCTTCTTGTCTATGCAGATGACGTCATTATGTTAGGAGAAAATCCACAAACGATTAGGGAAAACACGGAAATTTTACTTGAAGCAAGTCGGCTAAAGCGATAGGTTTGAAAGTAAATCCCGAAAAGTCAAAGTATATGATTATGTCTCGTGATCGGAATATTGTACGAAATGGGAATATAAAAGTTAGAGATTTATCCTTCGAAGAGGTGGAAAAATTCAGATATCTTGAAGCAACAGTAACAAATATAAATGACACTCGGGAGGAAATTAAACACAGAATATATATGGGAAATGCGTGTTATTAGTTATTATTCGGTTGAGAAGCTTTTATCATCTAATCTGCTCTCAAAAAATCTGAAAGAATTTATAAAACAGTTATATTACCGGTTGATCTGTATGGTTGTGAAACTTGGACTCTCACTCTGAGAGAGGAACAGAGATTAAGGGTGTTTGAGAATAAGGTTCTTAGGAAAATATTTGGGGCTAAGAGGGATGAAGTTACACAACACAGAACTGCACGCATTGTATTCTTCACCTGACATACCGTAATTAGGAACATTAAATCCAGACGTTTGAGATGGGCAGGACATGTAGCACGTATGGGCGAATCCAGAAATGCATATAGAGAGTTAGTTGGGAGACCGGATGAAAAAAGACCTTTGGGGAGGCCGAGACGTAGATAGGAGGATAATATTAGAATGGATTTGAGGGAGGTGGGATATGATGTAAGAGACTTGATTAACCTTGCACAGGATAGGGATCGATGGCGGGCTTATGTGAGGGCGGCAATGAACCTTCGGGTTCCTTAAAAGCCATTTGTAAGTAAGTAAGTTGTATAGTAATAATCAGCTGGAGATCAAAGAAACTGTCTCATTGATCATGAAGACATGTGCGTGGCGTTCTCTCTTGGAAAAATGTGAAACTACAAAGAAACAAGCATCTTCCACCGAAAGTCATCTCCCCCCGATTCAATCAATATGAAGAAAGATAATAGAGATAAATGTAAGCGTGTATCAACCAAAATGGAGGCAAATAAGAAACAACTTACAGTTATGCTTTTAAGTACGGACGCAGGATATATGACAATCACAGGTATTATAAAAGAAGCTGTTTATTTGAAAAGGATGCAGGGAATTATGAATAAACATTCCAATAACTAGGGTGTAGAAAAAATTACTACGAATCCAGTATACATGCTAATAACCAGGATGTAGAAAAACGTACTACAAATATAGTATATCATTCAAGGATCTAACACAGAGATGCAAAACATCATTTTATAAGGGCGTTAATTAAAATGAAAATTAGTGTAACTTGTACTAATTATTTAGGTAGCCTACTGATGAAATTGTTGCAGTTGTTTTGACGAAAGCTCTAAACAAGACAAAACGTGAATCCTTTGCATCGAAATTAGAAATAAAATAAAGTAACATGACAATAATGACAAATTCTTGTTTGAGAAAGTAAAACAAAGTCTGAATTGTGAGAGAATGTAGACTGCCAATTTATTATAAGTAGACTCTGAACAATTTCAAGGGAAAAATTGTTCCGGGTATCAATCGCGGGACCTCTGGTTGAACGCACCAACGCTCTACCGACTGAGCTACTCAGGAACTCCTACCCGACGCCGTCTCAGTTTCCCCCCTTTTTTATCCACACAACTACGAAACGCCACATACCCACATCGAGTGCACACAAACTCTGTGTGACTTGGAATTGTGGCTTTCTGTTAACGTACAGTTACCCTTAAAAAGAATGAGACGATTCTTGGTCGTCGGAAGTTAAAGTTCTACAGCGCGGTTCACTCGATATCGACGTAACGATACGTAACATGACAAATAGTACAAGAATTGTTACAAGGAGCACAACAAGGACAAGGACCAGAATAAGGATCACGAAGAAGACTGCCATTTAAGGCCAGGATTTCACATCATAGCTCGAGTCACAAAATATCATTGCTTCACTGTACCGAATGGCAAATGCCTGCTAAGGGATCTAAATTCTGGACTGCTGCTGTCACTGTCTTGTCTCGGTATCTCATATAGTAGCGTGTTAGTTCCGCTGTATAACCGAAACGTCACGTGTTCGATCCCGGGTAAAACTTTTTTTTTATTGAGGTGTAATTAATTTGTTCAGAGTTCCTCGACTGTCTAATTTGTCGAAAAATATGGAATAATTTATGCCCAATTTCTGGATTTTACAAGTTGGCTGAACCTCGTCAAAAAAAAAAATAAAACTTACTTGGAAGTTAAAAGTATTCTTCCTCAAACAAAAATCACGAGAAACAAAAAGAGACCTGTTAACTTAAAATCTTGTCCACATGCCATCAGCTTCTATTACAGATCTAAGTCGATCCGGCATGGATGTCACGAGATTGTGAAATAAGTTCTGATCCCCGGCGAGATCTTCCCAGGTGTCAACAACTTGATCCCACAATTCGTCTCGATTTCGAGGGCGTCGGTGGGCATAGGGACTATCCTTCTCTTTTTAAATTCCACCCATAAATTTTCGATGACATTCAAATCAGGTGACTTCGGAGGCCAATTAATGATTTCGATCTCGGGTCTCCTTTGAAACCATCTTTGAATGCTTGCAACATAGTACACGGGATGGCTATCCTGCTGGAAGAGCAACGTTCTCGGGCGGAGGGAAGGAATATATTTTCCAGAATGTGCTCGTAAGTTCCCGCATTAAACCGGCCATAGATGCTTCTATAACGCCAGGTCCATCGTAAGATATACAACCCCAACACGATATGCTAAAGCGCCCCGATCTTTCACGTCGGTGCACATAGCGCTGGTCATGTCGGAGACCATCCTCACGATAGACATGGACAGGACCTTCGTAATCACTCGAGATGGTTGTTTCGTCGGAGAAAATTACATTTCTCCAATCGAAATCCACTCGATTGGTAGCGAAGGCAAGACGGTCGACAGCTTGTGCTTCCCCCAATATTTCCATTTGCGCAGCCCTCCGGCTCCTAATACCGCGCTTCCTCAACCTGCTGATCACAGTCTGTGAAGAGCCGGGAAAGTTAGATACTGCTCTTATTTCGTTAGCAGTCAGAAAGGGGTCCTGTCGAACTGTCTCGAATAAGAGAGCATCCTCTTCCAATGAATAAATCCGCGGACGCCCAGGAATAGGGCGATTTTCGACCTCCCCTAAATTTTGGTAACGATAACCCACCTCGCTGCTGTACTTCCAGGAACACCGACCAAACGGCCAGCAGATCTAGCCCCATATCCAGCCTCACCTAGAGCTATAACTCGCTGTCTCATGTCACGTCGGTTCGCCATTACGATGAGAAATGAGGGATGACGATAATACTTTAGTGTAGACAATGACTATTTAACGTGATATAGAATTATTGAAATAAGAGGCATCTTGCATAGTAAGAGTTAATAAATCAACCCTAAATTAAATATCTAAATAACAGGATATAACAGGAAGTCCAACTGTTGCGAAACTAATCAAATTAAATCTAAGCTGAAGTAGCACAGCCATTGATAAATGTTTTGTACGCAGAATTAGACTGAATTCCTATTCGACAGAATCTATAATCAATGGCTTGTCTGAACATGATAAACAAATCCTAAGTGTTTACAATGTCACTGAACAATTTCAAAATATTAATTTAAAAACTAAGAAAGGATCGTAAATGTTGTATCTAATGATTATTTACATTTATGTCTACAAAATGAATCTTGGAAAAACGTATATGATACTGGTACTACTGATATTAAGAGTTAATGTATTGCATTTTTCACTTAATTTCATAATCACTTCAGTGGATTTTCTCCACTCAATGTTGTGAAAAAATTCAAAAGTAAAAGCATGTAGATAACGCAGGGACTTCAAAATCTCATGTATTAAAAAGAAGAATCTATATGTAATGAGTTGCAATGTAATGATCCTCATGTTCTTAAATACTGCAAGGAGTACAGTGTAATTTATCAAAAATTATGAAAGAGGGAAATAGAATATATTTGAATAGAAAAGTATAAAATTCGGATAATGCAATTAAATCTATTCGGAATATTATTAAATTTAAACTTGTAGATATCCTAAGAAAGAAAATATTTTTTCATTAAAACCAATGATTATAAAGTAGAGGATCCCAAATCTATTGCAAATTCTTTTAACGTATTATAGTATATAGTACAGAAATATTATTGACAACTTAAACATTCAAGATTTTGCAAAAGATACTGCAATTGGTTACTTAACAGATGCATTTAATAATTAGTATTAATATATGTAATTAGTCAATAACTGCAACAGTGCTTTTCCATTCAATCATAACATGAATAAAATTGAATGCATACTAAATTAAACACTATTGCAAACACGTAGATAAAATAGTTAAAATTAACTGATGGTGTGAGAATGAAATAATCTAAAGCCATACTTTTAACAAAAATTGTTTTGTGCGAGTGCATTTCTTACACATATGGGAAAGCTATTAATAAAATATTGTAAAAATTACTCAACAAATTAGCCTAAGGACACTAAACCTTTGTAAAAGTTTGTCTATTATTATATATATTTTTATAATTTCATTTTAATTGTTAGTTTTTAATATATATGCATTTACATTGTATATGTGTGTGTATAAATGCATTCATTAGATTAACGTTTATAATATTACAACTTGTAATTATGTATTGTTTGCGATCATTAACGCTTAATCTCAGGACTTTTTAAAACTCTATTTCAACGTTACTTAGCTATTTCAACGTTATTTAGACAAAAAAAATCGTTGTATAGACTAAGAATCGAACTCGCACTCTTCTACTCAACACGCAGAAGTCTTACCGTCTGAGCTATTGAAACGACATGAAAGCTTTCCTTTCTGTGTGGAGTGTCGATGAAGTCATGAAGGTCCATTGTCGATTTAACTACACGATTTATGTATATATTTATCTTTCATTTACGTAATATTATCATATTTTTTGCAGTTTTTGAAGTGAATTTCGGAACGATGCTAGTAACAAACCAAATAGTCTGAATTTAAGTAACTCAATATTCGTTATCTTGTGTATCAGTGCTCTGGTCTCCGATCATGCGCAGTGTCTCACATCTGAGACTTAGGAATATTCAATCGTCTCATCCTTTTTCAGGGAAACTGTACCTACAGTAACGTATATATTATGGAAATCTACCTTTTCAGGTAAAGCTCCCTGCAAAGCAGACTTGAATAATTTCAAGGGAAAAATTGTTCCGGGACCGAATGTCGATTCCGGGACCTCTGGTTGAATGCACCAGCGCTCTACCGACTGAGCTACCCAGGAACTCCACTCGATGTGGGTCTCTGGAGTTTCGTCAGCCCAATCGAGTTGTGTGGATAAAAGAGGGGAAAACTTGAGATGGTGTCAGGTGGAGTTCCCGAGTAGCTCAGTCGGTAGAGCGCGGAACAATTTTTCCCTTGAAATTATTCAAGTCTGCTTTACAGGAAGCTTTACCTGAAAAACTAGATAGACTCTGTTTATATTCGTAATAAACGTCTATGAAAACACGATACATGTTTGTACACTTAGCCTATTACTTCTGTTTTATAGTTACTGTATCTAAAAAAGTTTATTTATTTTACATACCTCTTAGTACTTAGCACAACGGTCATAAAGCAATTCTAATGCTTTATAAAATTGTTTGCCTTGCTCTGCAAACCACTCTTCGAAGGTAAAGGTATTACTATTTTCTTCGATTAAAACTCTTTTTTCAAATTTTTTTTAGTTCCTTTATGAAGTAGGTAGTCATCTGAGATAGCTATATCTGGCGAATATGAGGAGTTTTCAGTTAATTCAAACCAAATTTAACAATTTTCCATGGCGTAACCAAAGACTACTCCGTTTTGCGAGAACACATCTGTAATTTGGAAATTTTACCACTAAATTTTACCAGAACTTTTTCCTGTGGCTTCGTTAATCATGAAGAATAATACGCTTCCATCACAGTTCTGTGTCTTTCTAAGTAAGGTGTTGCAATTATTCTACCCTCGTCCAAAAATTAATGCTCATACAATTACCTACAGATATGCAGAATGTAATACTGATATTATAATATTACCTTATGAATTTGCTTAACTTTTAATTTTAATTATTTAAAAAATTACAATTTATTTACTATGATGATAATGTGAACTTCTTTTTCATCTATCTGCCATATGTTCCAAATCATCACTGATTAATTCCAACACGGTTAAAACGGTGTCCTTTTTCAGTCTGAACCTTGCCAAAAATTCTTCATGATCATACTCATTTAATCGAGTAGGTGTATTACTTAATTTCGTTTCCTCGTTCTCAAAAATACATTACAAAGCAATTCATCACCACTATCAGAAAGATTAATGTTTATTCTCTAAATAACGATTTAACAGCATGTTATAGCTTATTATGAAGATGTCCTTCGAATAATACACTCTTCCGTGTTCGTACAACACATTCTCGCGCAACCATGGAATTAATTTTAATATAACTTTATTCCGTGTTCCTACAACTGGGTTTTAGTGCTATAATTTGCTTGAACAACTAGTGAGATATTTATTTACTACCATAAAGTTAAGTTTGAGGGCTGAAATGGATTTAGAAGACGACGATTGCCAAGAAGTCATGGATTTTACGTTCTGTGTTAATATTATTTACTTCTTTATTCTCAAGTTATGCCTGTGTAATAATAACCTCAATCTTATCTCCAGTTTTACTAGTTTTTTGTAGCTATTCAGTGTTTTTAATTTCTCATTCCTTTTATTATTATTATTATTATTATTATTATTATTATTATTATTATTATTATTATTATTATTATTATTATTTTCGTTTCAAAATCAATCAAGAAGAAAATTGGTTACTTGCAAATATTTATGTAACACAATAAATTTGGAAAAAAAAAATCTGCAATTAACTATAATCTTTTATCTTAGAGTAAAAGTTGCTCATAATATTACAGTAATGTTAAGATTATAATTTAATGTTCATATTATACAGTAGAACCTCTATTATCCCTGGTAATGAAGGGAGTGGACTGAACGGTTAATAGAAAAAGCAGATAATCGGTACCATAAAAGATTTTTGTGTTTAACACGCTAGGTAGAGGATCGGAAGTTCACTAATTTAAGTTTGGGTGTCAACGAAGGGTTTTTAAGGGACACGGAAACTCATTGTAATGGAAAGATAGGTATAGTGAAGGTCTCGTGTTGTAGACTTACATACTTTATACACTTTATCCTTAATTTTTATTAAATTGCACACAATTATAATTGAAGGGTTCAGAGCCATAGTGAGCCAAGCACCATATATTAAAAACGCAGAAAAGAAAGGTTAAAAATAAGCGAATACCATAATTCAATGATACATATAGCAAGTAATATAAGGTATGCACATTAAAACTAAATGATATGTCAATCTTTATTAAACTATGGTATTCACTTAACTGTAGCACTTGCTTTCTCCATTTTTAATATACTGCGCTTGGCCCACTATGACTCTGAACACTTCAATTCCAGTCTCGTATTCTGATGCGAGGTGAACCACAGTTTTTCTTTCCCCAAACCACTCAATTATTTGCACTTTTTTCGATGCTCAGCACAACACGATTTCTTTTCATTTCCGTGGAAGAAATTTTATATATAAGTTAGGTGTCTATAATGTAAGTTTTTTAACTCTAACAATAGACCATACGTGTAAGGGTAAATGCTTGTAATAACACTCTCTAGAAAAAAACGTGCTAATATAATGTGCAGTACCTACCTCATATATTTCTGTAACAAAAAAGGCGAGAGAAAGACAGTCGGATAATCCCCAATAGATTAATAGAATAACGAATAATCGTAGTTCTACTGTGGTTAATATTATCCGTATTATTTATATTTTTGTGCTTTAATTTCATGTCATTTCTTCTTATTTGCCGACATCTAAACGACGTCTGATTTCTTGCTTTTCACAGCGTCTTCAAATTTGTAAGCAAAGTCTTTGATGTAGACATACTCCTTCCTCTGCCGTTCCTTCTATTTTAATAGATGTTTGTGAAAATAATAGTTTTGAAGCGAATACAGCCAGCAATAAATAAATTATTTCCACACTTTCTATACGAAGCAGCTGTGGGCTGAAAGAACTACGCCATTATATGAATACCAAGTTCACTTACATTGCAATTGATTTCGCCATGGGAAGGATAAGTATTGTCTCTGAATACGGATCCAGCACTTTACTTTATATGGGCTAGATCATCAGTGCAGTTTTAGGCGTAATAGATCGACTATTGATCAGATTTTTTGTATTCGACAAATAATGGAGAAAAAATGGGAGTATAAGGGTACAGTACATCAGTTATTCATAGATTTCAGAAAGGCATATGACTCGGTTAAGAGGGAAGTATTATATGATATTCTTATTGAATTTGGTATTCCCAAGAAACTAGTTCGATTAATTAAAATGTGTCTCAGTGAAACATACAGCAGAGTCCGTATAGGTCAGTTTCTATCTGATGCATTTCCAATTCACTGCGGGCTAAAGCAGGGAGATGCACTATCACCTTTACTTTTTAACTTCGCTTTAGAATATGCCATTAGGAAAGTTCAGGATAACAGGCAGGGTTTGGAATTGAACGGGTTACATCAACTTCTTGTCTATGCGGATGACGTGAATATGTTAGAAGAAAATCCACAAACGATTAGGGAAAACACGGAAATTTTACTTGAAGCAAGTAAAGCGATCGGTTTGGAGATAAATCCCGAAAAGACAAAGTATATGATTATGTCTCGTGACCAGAATATTGTAAGAAATGGGAATATAAAAATTGGAGATTTATCCTTCGAAGAGGTGGAAAAATTCAAATATCTTGGAGCAACAGTAACAAATATAAATGACACTCGGGAGGAAATTAAACACAGAATAAATATGGGAAATGCGTGTTATTATTCGATTGAGAAGCCTTTATCATCTAGTCTGCTGTCAAAAAATCTGAAAGTTAGAATTTATAAAACAGTTATATTACCGGTTGTTCTTTATGGCTGTGAAACTTGGACTCTCACTCTGAGAGAGGAACATAGGTTCAGGGTGTTTGAGAATAAGGTTCTTAGGAAAATATTTGGGGCTAAGAGGGATGAAGTTACAGGAGAATGGAGAAAGTTACACAACGTAGAACTGCACGCATTGTATTCTTCACCTGACATAATTAGGAACATTAAATCCAGACGTTTGAGATGGGCAGGGCATGTAGCACGTATGGGCGAATCCAGAAATGCATATAAAGTGTTAGTTGGGAGACCGGAGGGAAAAAGACCTTTGGGGAGGCCGAGATGTAGATGGGAGGATAATATTAAAATGGATTTGAGGGAGGTGGGATATGATGATAGAGAATGGATTAATCTTGCACAGGATAGGGACCGATGGCGGGCTTATGTGAGGGCGGCAATGAACCTTCGGGTTCCTTAAAAGCCATTTGTAAGTAAGTAAGTAAGCTTCTGACTTGAGGAGATCAAGACGAAGCGAAGTTTATGTGTCGTTCTCGAATACGGCTTTTAGGAATCCATTTTGTCTTACTCGAATCATGATATACTACGTGAAGGAAAAGTTCGTAGAACATTTTGAAATTGGTCATGCACGGCATCTATATTTTACGGAGTTGTCACAGAAACAGGTTTTACACAATACGGTGTTTTTATTATTTTATCTCCGATTTTCCTATCTTAAATTCCGTAACCAAATTTTTGTGGTGGCACGCGCAGATCAATGATCCCTCAATGTATTCACCAAATACGTATAGGTTTTCTTGTCTGAAAATTCTAGCATAAAGTAGACACTTTCTCACCGGCTGATACTGAATTTTATGAAAATTTAATTTATTTCCTCATACAATTTCTTGAAGTATTCACAGTAAACAATCGACTGAACTTTTCATCACCCAACATGGAGTAACTATTTCTCAAAGAATATATTCTTCCATAGTAATTTCTTTCGATTTTGTATGTAATGAAGGTACGTGCCTGTAATTAATTTTGTACAAATTTATATGAAATATTTTAAGTACATGGTACTAATTGAAGGGTTCAGAACCATAGTGGGCCAAGCGCCATTTATTAAAAACAGAGGGTTAAAGTTAAGTGAATACCATAGTTCAATGAATATTCACATATCATTTAGTTCTATTATGCATACTTCATATTACTTGCTATATGTTTCCATTGAATTATGGTAATATCTTATTTTTAACCTTTGTTTTCTACGTTTTTAATATATAGAACTTGGCCCACTAGTTCTGAACCCTTCAATTTATATTGTTACCTTTATGTTCAAGAAATCATCATTTGAGAGTGAGTAATGTTAAAATGGCGTTAGGTGTTTATTTTAATACACTGAACAAATTACTATATTTTTCATACAAACAATACGATGCTCTCCGGATTTTCTTTACCTCTTCTCGTCGCTGAAGGAGTTAGAAATAATGAAACTCTTAAAGATAATTAATATTGCAAATAATAATTATTTTTCTCTTCGAAATGTTTTTTTTATAGCCACGAACTTCACTACCTCAAATTTGAATTTATTCCATGTAATGAAATAGAGATGAAATGTTTCTTCATATTGAGTTGAATAGAGCCTACATAACCTTTTTTATGTTTCAAATAAAGTCATTTTAAATTTTATCAAGGTAAGAACTTACATTAGATATCAGAGATAAATTGACTACTGGATACTAAATATGATCAAAACACATGACTACGTATTTAGAAAAATATCTGCACACAAACAGCATGTTCAAAATATCCTAGTCTGTAACATGGAAACCTATTGAAAATAAGTATTTAGGGAAAATATCATGATAGACGTTTTGCATATACGTGTTTTGTGTAATGAGAATGTAAAATAGTGTTTATTGTCTTCCTCACATAGAAGATATAAAATTGTTTCTTGAATTTTCCTCATGATCCGGTGTGTTGTTTGAGCGGACATAGGTAGTTGCATAAAATCAGAAAGAGTATATTTTAGGTTTTTTGATTGTGAAAATTAATAACGATGAGAATATAAAATTTAATATACAGTATACAACTGAATCATATATTACTCGAGTATATCATACAGATCTCTACTAGAAAAGTTGTGGTCTTTTTTTAGATGTGATACTAAATCGGCGAAAATATTGGTGAATGATAAAATAATTAATTAAATTAATAAATTCAATATCTAGTAGGTATCTATGTGGATTTTAACCGAAGGAAGATCTTACAAGCGAAATTAAATTAATTCAGTATTTTATGCGTGACGTTAATGTGAAACAGAAAGAATGAAAGAGCTAATCGAAATACACTGAACGAAAAGAAAATTGTAAGGATAGAAATTTTGGGGCTGAAAGGGCGATCAAAACAAAAATAACTACGTTTTTACGTGATCACGAGTCAGAAGTACATGCATACGAAATTCCACATCGGCAAGTTGTGCCTTCGTCATGGACTACGAGGTTATCATTCTGATCTAACAACATTGAAATTACGCATATTCATGAAAAACATAATTCACCACAAATCATTGGATGACGAAATGTATTCTGTTACTCAGACTGCACATGCAACAACAATCAACAGAGAATGTCAGCATTTTGAAGTCTGTAAGATAATATTTGTCCATAATTATTAATAACTTGGCACTGAAGTTGGTGATCGTGCTTTAAAACATCTCTATTTGTGCACTGTGAAATGAACGAAACCTAAACACAGTAACTTTTTGTTATCATAAACTAGAACGTAAGGTACAAACACTTGTAATGGCCTGTAGAGTCTTAAGGAAGCAATTGAAGCGGTGAGGTCAAAAACCATTCAAGTCCATGGACTCGAAAGGTGTGTCCATATAAATAATCCACACCTGTGGAGTAACGGTTAGCGCGTCTGGCAGCGAAACCAGGTGGTCCAGGTTCGATTCCCGGTCAGGTCAAGTTACTTGGTTGATGTTTTTTCCGGAGTTTTCCCTCAATCCAATATGAGCAAATGCTTGGTAACTTTCGGTGTTGGACCCCGGACTCATTTCACCGGCATTATCACTTTCATCTCATTCAGACGCTAAATAACCTAAGATATTGATAAAGCATCGTAAAATATCTTACTAAAATAAAAAAAAATATATATATATAAATATTTACATCAGCTATTTAAATGCCTTTCTTTTATTTTTAATGGAAACTGCATGAATATGTAGGCCTATACTTCAAATAACGAAAGGATCAATTAAAGAAGTGTAATCTTTGCAAAATATATTTTCTAGAATAATAAACTGTCGGTTATCCATTGATGGATAATAAATTTTACATTCTATAAGGACCAAAATCATTAGTTATATATGTGTGTGTTTGTTTGTGTGCGTGCGTGCTTGCGCGCATAACGTAACCGAGCGTCTGTGAGAAATCTTAATAGAGCTTTATAATAAAACAATTGATAATATTATATTTTTTACTTCACTGTACGTCATCCACCTATTTACCAACAGTGTCTTCGCCCAGGGTGCGCCATAGGAGGCAGGTGTAGCTACACCCACGATGAGACGAAATGACGATGGAGATAAGATGCTACAGAGGAGCCGAAACTCCCGGAGAAAACTCCTGTGTTATGTGCACCACGGGCTTGCTGAGCACATGTTATAAATCGGGGATAGAATCGTGTTCACTTGATTATAAATCCTTTATTCTAGCCACTAGACAACTGCGGCGGCTACATATTATACGACCAGGAAACTCCTGAAGAACTTAGAATGATCCAGTTGAATGAATATTATGTAGACATGGGTCTTAAAATATATCGAAAATGATAATAATAATAATAATAATAATAATAATAATAATAATAATAATAATAATAAAGTCATTGCAATATTCCTCATTCCGTTTTCTCTTTATATATCTGTTAATGCTCAGAATGTTTTATAAGGTAAAATTATTAAGTGTCTTGTGTTGTGTAGAGATGAAAATAAGACAAATTTTCTATGATATTTTTATAATGTTTCAAATTAAGAAAGAAAAGATGTTGTTCGTGTTGTTAAATGAGACTTTATCTTAACCCTTAAGTAGCCGCTAAAGGTCAAATTGAACCATGGGTACTTAAATTTAGCTGTATTTTCATTATTACGTTGGCCATATTATTCTGTATTTCCATACCTTCCTAAAACAAGGATACTTTTCGGCCATTATCATTGTTGTTACTCTAACAGTTATCTTGGGTGAGTTAGGACGTGTTGATTTGTCACTGGGTCAGACTGACCCCCACGCGACTAATAGTGTAACTTTTTGTTGGCATCAGATTTTCAGCTGAGAATGTTCTGAAGCCTTCATCTGCATACTTATGAAGTGATAATGTGTTTAATTTATGTCCCTTTGTTTTTCTCTATACATAATTAATTATATAAATTATACATTATTTTAAATAGGCCTAATTCAGGTCAACTGAGTTTCTTTCAGATAGAAAAAGTAACGAATTACATCAATGCCTAAGCCATATTTATTCACAACAGCCCTCAGACTACAAATCTTAGGATATATATTTTTTTAGAGAAATTGGCTATGAATTGGCCAAACAACAATTGGGAAGAGAGCAATGACTAGCAACATTCCAAGACCTCTTCGAGCTAGTGTTGCTAAAATTGCTAAAATCGCCCCCCTTCCCACAGACGAAAAAAAATACAGGAGAATCTCCGAGTGCAAGATGTAGTCTTTTTTTCGAGAAACAAAGATGATGAAACAAGCAATTTTTGTGTCTCATCCAGGAAAATTATGTGTAAAAGCCATAAGAAACACGTATGCGTAGAGTGTCTAGAAGATAGGAAAAATGACGAATGTGTGTGAATTCCTCCAACAATGGTTATTAATCTTGAATTTTATTAAGTCTTCGTTACCTTATTTGGACGATACTACCTTAATAATTTATGTAATGTAAATTCATGTTTTACTCGATTAACAACCATGAACATTTTGCAGGATTTGTAATTTTGCTATTTTCTGTGTAATTCCACTCAAATTTCTGTGCTTGTTTAGAGTAGTTCGATTTTCTTTGTGGATCAAAACAACCCCCACGCGATTTCCTGTGTTCTTTTGTTTCACGTGACTACTTAAGGCTTAATATTGCCTATTCAAGTAAATGAATAGGTCATGAAGAGCCAGTTGATTCAACATCCAAATCATCAAGTCACGCATTAGAATTCTGCTTATGGGACAATCTGAAGACAGTAGTGCAATTTAGAAACTTATCGGAAAGATTAGTGTATTATCTTAATATTGGCTGTCCAACCAAATGTTATTGATGATGAGTTCAATATGAGCTGTAATTGATATTAAAGACGAACGAAATTAATAAGTTCTGCTAGACAAACCGAACCAGCAGCAATTTGGTGAAGATTACAGGGAAATTCTGGAAGGCTCGTCGGATGTCCGAAGCTAGTTGTGGATGTTCAAATGACAGTTCCTATTAAAGACAATAAAGGAAGCCGAGTTAAGGGACATAGCAATGTTTGTTGTGAGATATTATTTGAAGGCGTGGCTTCAAGCTGCGATTCCAACTGCTGCTGCTCTGTATGACCTCGTGTTGTTGAAGAACATTCAACAGTGAAATTCTGAAAACTCAACAGTTTCCAACGCTGCTCTGAAAAAGCATGGTCGTCATCTGTGGTACCTCAGCGAAGAACTGATTGTCTTTGTTTTCTTTGGTAAGAATGTAACATTAGATGCAAAAGCAAAATTGATTCTAGACATCCAAAATGTTGGAAATCTGGAATACTGAAAAAAAGTGGCTATCGATCTGGACAGCATCTTGGAGAAAAATTTGGACTATTCTTGTCAGCTAACACTTTAATGTTTTTCGACACATTTGATCTTGACTCAAAATTTACAGAATAGGATTCCGAACTCTAGACTTACGATGGGAACCACACTGTCACATAAAAGTGCACTGGGTTCATCAGTTGTATTAACGATACTCCAGAGCGCAGAGTTGTTCTGACAGAGGAATACAATAGATTACAAATCCAAGATGAACAACAAAAGCAATTTCTTCTGCAGGTTTTAATATACTCAACGCCTGAGTTGCAACGGCCATCATAAAATGTGACAATATTAGCATGTCGATGTCAATGGTGGAATTGGGAGGAGAATCATTTAAAATATAAGCGAAAACTCGTCCTTGCTAAGGAGTTTGGGGATGAGGAAATCTGAAAGCTCCAAGCCAGTTGGCCACCTATCTCACCTAAAGTTCCGCCGTTTCATTGAAGAAACATTAGAGAATTTTGAAGGGGAAAACCGAAAATGGATGTAACATAACTAAAATATGAGAGGGCGAGGAGCATCACAGAACGGCAACTGAACTGGAACACCTAAAGATATTAAAATCATGCATATTGAGTGGGACTGTTGCAGTTCTCGGAAAAGGAGGATTCCCAGCCCTTATTCCGCGAGTGGCACATTAGAAAAGTCGTCCCAGGTACCGAAGGCATTGTGCCAAAAACAAGGCTCCTACTTCGAAGGTTTTAATTTGGAAACATTCCGAAACCGAAATTTGTGTGGGAAGAGACATGTAAGTTTAAGGACCATTGGTAAATTATTAACTTCACATTTTATATGCCCTGTACTGTGCAACGTTTTGTTTAAAATCAAGAAAATTTACTTACTAACTTACTTACTTATTTATGGCTTTTAAGGAACTCGGAGGTTCATTGCCGCCCTCACTAAGCCCGCTACCTGTCCCTATCCTGAGCAAGATTAATCCAGTCTCTACCATCATATCCCACATCCCTCAAATCCATTTTAGTATTATCCTCCCATCTACGTCTCAACCTCCCAAAAGGTCTTTTTCCCTTCGGTCTCTCAACTAGCACTCTATATGCATTTTCTGGATTCGCCCATACATGATACATGCCCTGCCCTCTCAAACGTCTAGATTTAATGTTCCTAATCATGTCAGGTGAAGTATACAATGCGTGTAGTTCTGCGTTGTGTAACTTTCTCCATTCTCCTGTAACTTCATCCCTCTTAGCCCCAAATATTTTCCTAAGCACCTTATTCTCAAACACCCTTAACCTCTGTTCCTCTCTCAAAGTGATAGTCCAAGTTTCACAACCATACAGAACAACCGGCAACATAACTGTTTTATAAATTCAGCTTTCTTGAGAGCAGACTGGATGACTAGGGTTGATTTTGAGACTAGTGTGCAAATAATACCTACGTTATTATGTAAAGTGAAAAAAAACCATCGATTTATTTAAAGTGGAAGAAAAGAGTCATTTTTTTTCTAATTTTATTTGAAATTCAAATTGATTTATTTGATAAATTAGGTTTTATTGTATTTCATTTAGCTTTCTTTTTATTACTTTACCAATATAATATTATTATTCTCCACAAAACAGATTAGTGTCAGTAGCTTGGAAAAGTTGAATTTAAACATGAGGAAAATAGATACGGCATGTATAATCACTTAATAGTTCATCACAGTCGAATAATTTTTTTACTTGGTTATTTAACGACGCTGTATCAGCTACGAGATTATTTAGCGCCGAAGAAATTGGTGATAGCGAGATGGTATTTGGCGAGATGAGACCAAGGATTCGCCATTGATTACCTGACATTTTCCTTACGGATGGGGAAAACCTCGGAAAAAACCCAACCAGTTAATCATTCCAAGCGGGAATCGAACCAGCGCCCGAGTGCAACTCTGAATCTGCAGGCAAGCGCCTTAGCCGACTGGGCTACACCAGTGGCTCCGTCGAACAAATTTAATAGTTGAATGAAATGAAAAGAGAAAGAAATCTCCTAGAATATAAAATACGTTCATAAATGTGCATACAGAATAAACGTTTATGCACACATGGAATAAGCAAACGTTTAGTTGGAGTCTCTTAGTTCCGTCATTTTTATTTTCGTTTGTGAACCTGTTGCCACAACAATACAAGTCAGTTTTAACCCTTCAGGCCTGATGTACATTATAGTGCACATTGTTTCTTCTTTTTTTTTCTTATTTGGAATATCTTCGATACTTTTAAATATTTTGAAATATTCATTGTGATAGAAATGGAGAATATTATTTTTGAAAATTTTCTGTACCTGAATTAAAAATAAAATTTAAAATTTTGGGGCCTCAGGTGTAAAAATTGTCCCCAAATTTTTATTTTCTGTGAAGACTTGATTTGGGAATTTTGGATTTCCAGAATGATTGTGGCCAGTTTTTTTCTCAATTCTTTTAAATATAAATTCAGGTCTGAAGGGGTTAAATTTCACTCCAAGAAATTGCGTCCTGACATTTTAACCAGAACTCATTTATTAAAACAAATGAAGTTATACTCTAATCAGTTCTTTTGAACACCTAGCTACTACTTCGCATAGCGTCAAATTTAAAAGCAAACTTTGATTGTAGAATATTATTGTAACGAGTGAAAAAGTTAGTTATCATATTTGTACAAGTTGGAACTTGTGAGCTGGTTACTCATGTGTAACACAGCGCCACAGATTCTGACGTATTTTTGTTATGTTGTGTTTATAGTAAACATGCCATATTTGTACAAGCCTACAATATAATCGACGCTGTTTAGCCAAGTAGCATCCACTTGCCTTGATTAATGAATTGATAGCTGAAAGATGAACTCCTCCAGGATATCTATATTTCTATTACTACAATTACTGTAATTATTTAGTGTTATTGAATATAGGAGTCCACTTCTATCTGAATTTTAAATAACTATCTGCGTGAGTAGCTAGGATAATATTTGGACTACAATGAAAAGTAGCCTATTGTAAAGTCAATTAGGACTATCTTCAATAAAATGTGTTGTAATTGAAATTAAGTTTCGGTAATAAATTGTTTATCGATAAAATCCAAACTCAAAAGTTAAAAATTACTATATCTCGCTAATATTCACTTTTCCTTTTCACTTTTTTGAGTGATGACTGCCGAAATTTTTGGAGGTCATTTAAAAAAATAGTTTATAAGCTATATGAGTTTTATTTTTAAAATATGCAAAGATAAGCCTCTGAAATATAAAAATTGTAATTCCTTCTTTCCAAGTAATGTGGAGGTCGTAAACAGATTCTTAATCTAGGGGCACACATTAAACATTTCCACCTGGTAGTAAAATTTTCTTAGCACTACCAACTTCAATTTTATGTTTATGTATTTTGCGTTTTCTCCTTACACAATAGAAGGATATATACTAAACATTCAATTTAAAGTAAAGATTTTATCAGACATAAAATTAAATCGAATTCCTGGAAAATATACTGCATATACAAATATAACTTTTAACGCAGATTTTCTATTCACGAAATACAGCTAGATAAGGGTGAGGAGGCTGCTATTTCCTTCTCTAGGACAGTCATAAGATGTTTTTGTTTTAATTATCAATGGCAATGTCAACTCACATAAGTATCGATTCTATAAAAAATCATTAGATTCGTAGTTGTTGACTAACATGGAAATAACACCTACAGATTAATAAAGAATTACAGTATATGCAGGCATTTCAAATATTAAATTTTAAAATTGTCTATTAAATATTTCAAATTATAGAAAATTGTTCAAAATTGTAATATTTTTCTCAGATTTTGTAACATTTTTGACCATACACGAACAGAAATTCTTGTTACATTTAATAGTAGGATAATTCACTGAACTAAAAATAGAAGAACGTTTGTATTTTTTTGTAACATTTTCATTAAGTTTACTTCATATTTAATTCACGTTGTAGCTGTTAACGCTTGAACTTACGTACTTTAACTGCTACATGTTTATTTTATTAGACATCATTATTTTCTTGCAGGATCTGCGAGGAGAATATTATTTTGAATAAAAGATCTTTGTTCGATTTATAATGATATCAACTCTTCCTTCAGAATTTGAGAATAATATGTGACCAATTACGAACTGAGAGTAACAAACTGTATGAGAAAACATGAAAGATCAATAGAAACAATATTTTTATTGTATTCCTATATTAAAAGTTAAAAGGCACGTTCCTGAAATTAAAGGAAAAATTAATTTTTTCAAATTTGTATTGTATTAATAAAACTTTATCGTCGCTGTTTTCCTATTTTCCCTGAGATTGTATCCTACCTCATAAGTATGAGGTGTGTGTTCTTATTTTCATTTTGCTAAGAATAATAACACGTTGTAAACTCAGAAATTGGAAGTGATTAGTTAAAAATCATGTTCTTCCGAATTTCTTTCTGTCGCACAGATGAACCATTTTACAGAAATAGATGTGCAAAGTGAGACTACAGTCAAAGAATTGGAATTTTCGATGCAGTCTTCAAGAATCTACAACAGATTGACTATTCGGAAGAAGACAGTTTGAATCCGATAATTTGGGAAGTTGTCCTGAATAAAATGGGTTAAATCGACATTTAATAAATATCTCTCAAAAATTTTGAAAGTACAACTTCACTTAAAGAATTTTAAGAAATCTTAGACAAGGGGATTGGGAAGATAAACATGCATGAATAGCTGGATAACGGAAGGCTCCACAGTTTCTGTCATATAGGGATAAACGTGTATTAGGGTGGAGTGAAAATAGCCTATGAAGTTTATGGAATCAACTTGTAATACCTGGGAAAAGTTGTGGTTCGATACCATAAAGAATAGTGCAAAACATTTTTCCTCTAGCTGAATATTTAGAGGTGCCCCAAGAGCACCATATTTTTTAATTTTCACAAAATTTGAAAGTTCATATTTTTTAGTGGGAGAACATTCTCCAGTGGTTTAATCTGAACAGGATACCAGGAAAATATAAAAAAATACATGTTAAAAGACTCTGCATGTTTTTGGTCCCCTGTTATTTTATCTTCAACTGTCACAGAAACCTCAATTTATGAGAAAATTGGGCATAATCATAAAACTTTTAGGTAAGATATAATTAATGAAATTTTATTTTTCTGATGTTGCAGGGTATTTAAATCACAACAATTACTCTAATTAATACAAGAAATCTGACCTTCTGCCCTGTATTCGGAATGCCGGTGGGGTTGAACCCATCACAATTACCTACCTATCATGATTTAATGAAACATTATCTATGGTCAAAAATGAATTAAAACCTGACTTAAAATCACAAGAACCTACTGTTGGAGAGATTTCAAAACAGGTACTATCAAAAGTAAGGAAATCTGGGTAAAGGCATCTATTCCGACAGTCAGTCATACAAGACTAGTACAACTGGTTCATGCTTACCATGATGAACGTAGAAAAATACTTTATATTGCAACCCCAATTTAGAGTCTTCCAAATAAAGTTTAAATATATGATCTTACAGCAATTCACTAGTATATAATGAAAAACAAAATAAGAGAACAAATAAAGAAAAACGTTAAAAAGTAGGGTAAAATAGGGTCTGTTGGACAGTCGGGCATATTGGACACTCTGTACTTTAACGTGTTACCACGCCACTTGTGGGCACCACATTCTGCTAGAAGTCAAAAGACAGATTTTTGCACCTATTACATTTAGAAAAAAGATAAAGAACAATTCCATGTATAGATTCACGCCACCCTTATGTGTATATATAAATTCTGTAGTGTATTAGAAAATGTTTCAGTCGTTGTAATACATTTTTCTATGTCAGGCCTTTGCATACTCAAGTTGTCTGTCAAAAAAATAAAATTTATAAAAATTAGTCATGTATGCAGAACATACCTCGATATTTTTACATCAGCGTTAAAAATGTCAATGATGAATGAAAATTACACCAAAATATTTTAATATAGGAGCACATGTAAATTACTATTTTCTCCAACATTTCCACTATACTTATCGTTTCTATTTCATCTTATTCATAAAAAATAACAACGTAATAATATTTTTGCTATTAATTACATTCATCATCTATCTTCCTAGTTGTCGTTGGAATCACAATTTTTTCACAATCAGGATTACTGTGAATATTAGCGATAGAATCAACAGTGAAAACTATTTTTACTTCCTATGCCACGTTCGAACTTGACTTTCCATTATTTTAGTAAGAGTATTTGAGAAATACTATAAAATAAAACACAATCATTCACAATGCAGTAGTTGCGAGGAAGTACTGAGATATCAGATAGTAGCACATTTCCAGATTATACGCTAGTAAAGACCCGTACTTACTTGTTCCGTAACTCGAGAACTTATTGTAAATAGAAGGCCTTGTTGTATTATTCTTATCATCTCATATTAATTTCAGACTTGCAATGTATGCATTACTGAAGCTAATATTACAGTAAATAATACTTTACACCAACTAAGTACACAGTGAGATCCTAGTGGCCAGCAATCGTAGTTTAAGAAGCTCTGTTCTAGATTAAATTCTGAACTCAGTAAAATGTTCGTATAGTATACAAATATTATCAATAACAAAATTGTAAATAATAAACTAAACTTACTAGAAGCATATATATATATATATATATATATATATATATATTTGATATAATAACATAAATTGTTATTTATTGGGTAAAAGGTGTTCAACGACAGTCCTTTTAAGGAATGAATACATAGCAAAGTGTGAATTGGAAAGTCCTTTGCCATTTCTTTCTTTGACGCTTAGATTTCTCATAATTACACGATAATATTTGATCACACACATTCAGGCATACACATTTTATAAACGTCTTTACATTAGAGATCTCACTTCCACAAATTTGCATAATATTTCTGTTACGCTTACGTTCCAAGAGTGTTGGGATACTTTAAATTATAGAGAAATCATTTTAAGTAATGTATGCTCTGCAACGTTGTTACCGAAATACAGGCACGTGCTGTAAGGCTTGAGTCCCACAGGACGTTGGTAGTACAGCTCATGCATTTTGTCAAGACGCTCGCAATGTGCAGTAAGGGAACAACGTTTCTGTGCAGGGGGTAGGAGTAGAAGGGAAGGTCGGGCGTGTGTCTACCGAGTTCATGGCAAAAACTAACCCATTCCCCTATAATTCGTAAGTAGACTCATCCGATCTCGTGCGCAGCTCTTTAGGAAGAATGGGGGAGTGCCTTGACAAAATACATGAACTGTATGACATGTAGAGCGTTTTGCAGAGCGGAACGTAGAGCAGACAGTATTTCTTTACATCTTGTATTTCCTTCATTGCTGCAGAGAAGGAATATAAATACCACTGAATTTACTGCGTTGTTATATTTTCTACAAAGTCGATTTCAAACAAAATGAAAGGAAATAACTGAAAATGGCAAAGGGGAATTCTGTTCCATATTTATTTATTTACTTATTAATTAATTAATTAATTTATTTATTTATTTACTTATTAATTAATTAATTAATTTATTTATTTATTTATTTATTTATTAGTTTATTAATTAATTAATTAATTAATTTATTTATTTATTTATTCATTTATGTATTAATTAATTAATTTATTTATTTATTTACTTATTTACTTATTTACTTATTTATCTATCTATCTATCTATCTATCTATCTATCTATCTATCTATCTATCTATCTATCTATCTATCTATCTATCTATCTGTCTGTCTGTCTGTCTGTCTGTCTGTCTGTCTGTCTGTCTGTCTGTCTGTCTGTCTGTCCGTCCGTCCGTCCGTCCGTCCGTCCGTCCGTCCGTCCGTCCGTCCGTCCGTCCGTCCGCCCGCCCGCCCGCCCGCCCGCCCGCCCGCCCGCCCGCCCGCCCGCCCGCCCGCCCGCCCGCCCGCCTGTCTGTCTGTCTGTCTGTCTGTCTGTCTGTCTGTCTGTCTATCTAATCTATCTATCTAATCTATCTATCTAATCTATCTATCTATCTATCTATCTATCTATCTATCTATCTATCTATCTATCTATCTATCTATCTATCTATCTATCTATCTATCTATCTATCTATCTATCTATCTATCTATCTATCTATCTATCTATCTATTTATTTATTTATTTTTAAGAATTAACTGTGTAACGTTACAATCATTGAACACCTTCCATCCTGTAGCAGTCATCTAAATGAACATAATATAAATCTCAAAGGCAATTATATTTTATCATGAATTTTTTTTATAATTAATGAATTCTCTTTTCCACTAATTAAGAACCTCCAGTCACCATTTTAATCATCATTTGAGATTTTAATTTATTACAGCCACAACTTCCAGTTTCAATGCATAGTTGTTCTAAATAACGAATATAAGGATTGTGGCGAAACTTTAAAATTATTGCCAGATTTTCGTGAATTTAGTTTACCGCGCGGTATTGCCTTAGCAATATGTATCGCAATTTTATTCATCATACTACTTTTTAACCCCAACTTCCGTATACTCAAAGCAAGTTTTCCGGCAAGGGAAATTCTGAAAATCTGCACTTTCGTGCAAAGTTTTATATCTAGTTTTGTAGCACCATTTTCTATTTACACTTTGTACAAACACAAAATAAAATTAATTATTATTTGATTGGCAGAGTAACAGAATCGTTCACTTTTCAAATGACATAATTATTATTTATTTTTTAACTATGTTCAGATTATAAATACTGTACTCAATATTTAAAACAACTTGCAGAAATAATTCATTCAAAGTCGCTCTTTGAAAATTGAATAAACCACATTATTTTTGTTTCGTTCTTTCGTTTGACTACTTCGGTATTCTTTTTTAATTTTATGCTATAATGTTTAGTCACGAATACATCTGTAAATTATTCAGAAGTTGAACAATAATTGTATGTTTTCATGTCATGTACATATAGCTACTGTGATTTTGTAATTGCAGTATTTACTTTTGCTGCAAGTAATGAAAACTGCAATACTATTTAGAAGAGACAAAAATATTCAAGGGTCAAATTTTCGTCTCATATTTTTGCAGTATTTTATTAAGTACAGTATAATAAGATGTACATTTTAGCTTTTGTTACTATTTTTCCTTCATGGGATAATATAAGAAACAGCCTGATTACAGAGCTCCGTGTCATACATTTTGTAGCAAATACAATATCTTAATATTCATTAGTCATCCTAACTTTCAATGCTCGTAAAATGCTTTTCCATCTTTAGCGATTTCCTTACGCTCGCAACCACTCATCGTTAGTTTTAATGATCGAAACAAATCTCAAAGTCTTAAATGTAAAAAAAATTCACAATTCTAAGACGTGATTATAATTGAATGGTTCAGGACCATAGTGGGCCAAGTGCCATATACTAAAACCGTAGAAAACAAAGTTAAAATAAAGTTATTACCTTAATTCAATGGAAACATATAGAAAGTAATTTATAGTACCGGTATACACATTAAAACTAAATGATATGTCAATATTCATTAAATTATGGCATTCACTTAACTTTAACTCTTGCTTTCTCGGTTTTTAAAAAATGGCGCTTGACCCACTATGGCTCTGAACCCTTCAATTGTACCCAGGTTTTCTGTAGAGAAATATAGTCACATATTCACTAATGAGATTTGTTAGTTATTTTCAATTTCATTTTAGGTAGTACATTCTAAAATAAGATAATGAGTCTTCTCTATCCAGCACAGTGAGATGCTTGCGAATGGAAGACTAAATTAATTAAGGCATGCGCATAAATTACATACTGAATACTGATAATTCTATCTGAGAAGCAGTATCTATTATTCACTAATGTAGCAAAATAAAACTTACGCAAGTAAATGTTGTACGAACAAGACTGCTTACGTATCAGGATTGCCAGTCGTTCTGGATTTCCCAGGATTGTTCCCAAAGTGTCAAACAAAATACAATTTTTGCTCATTTCTATAAAATTATTTTTAAACTTCTTTACTCATTTTTTTAAGACTCTGTTGAACCTATGTTCAGTGAAGTCGTTAACGTCGCCTGGCGTTGTATTCTGTCGGAGCGTATTGAAATAAAAACGATAATACTACTGCACGTATTAGATATTATACAGGACCTTTATTCTTTTCTCTTTTTGGAAGTTGACTTATTATTGATATGATTTAAACACTGTATCATTCATTTTTCTCTATAGGCGAGGCTGTAATATGACATTCCTTTTTCTGACTTTATAAATAAGTTTAAGGAAGTTTAATAACAACAACAAATAGCTTTTAAGGAACCCGCAGGTTCATTGCCGCCCTCACATAAGCCCGCCATCGGTCCCTATCTTGTGCAAGATCAATGCAGTCTCTATCATCATGTCCCACCTCTCTCAAATTCATTTTAATATTATTCTCCGATCTACGTCTAGGCCTCTCCAAAGGTCGTTTTCCTTCCGGTCTCCAAACTAACACTCTAAAAGCATTTCTGGATTGGCCCATACGTGGTATATGCCCTGCCCATCTCAAACGACTGTTACGTGAAGAATAAAATGCATGCAGTTCTGCGTTGTATAACTATCTCCATTGTCCTTTAACTTCATCCCTTTTAGCCCCAAATATTTTCCTAAGAACCTTATTCTCAAACACCCTTAATCTCTGTTTCTCTCTCAAAGTTAGAGTCTAAGTTTCGCAACCATACAGAACAACCGGTAATATAAATGTTTTATAAATTCTAACTTTCAGATTTTTTGCCAGCAGACTAGATGATAAAAGCTTCTCAACCGAATAATAACAATCATATACAATCATATCCTATATTTATTCTGCGTTTAATTTCCTCCCGAGTGTCATTTATATTTGTTACTGTTACTTCAAGATATTTGAATTTTTCCACTACTTCGAAGGAAAAATTTCCAATTTTTATATAATGTAGTAAAAATGTAACAAAATTAAAAGTTTGGACACTATAGGCCTATCATTAGTGGAAATATATAAGACGAATAAAATCAGTTGTATTGAAAATTGAATTATTAAAAATGTGTAGTCACTTTAAAGTACGCAGTATTATCACCAGTCCTGGATTCCTGATTAGAGAATCCGGTGACACTGATATATATCACCATAATTATTTGAAGTTGTCCACTAAGTTCTACGTCCTATATTTGAATTTGCACGTTTATCTTATTTATTTTTCTTCCAAGCCATGTTCTTAATCTTGTTTTAATTTATTTTCATCCTATACTACGTACACATGCCATTTAGCTGAAGTAGCATATTCCTTAGTATCTCTCCTGTTTTGCCAACAACGCCATATCAACAGCAAATCTTCAGCATTTTATTCTTGTTCTATGTTCTGAAAACAGTTCTTCATTCATTCTTCGAAATAGATATTGAACATGTAGATGATAAAAGGATTTCGTTGTGTTTACATAAGTATATTATTTTTTTCCTGAACTCATTTTTAAGAGAGAGAAATATTTGCATACCGCAATTGAAATAAATGCGAATGTGAACTTCTAACTTTCTGGACAATCATCATTTAGGGCCTACATTCTAGGTTTTATATAGCTTCCCAATTTAAGCAAATTCATTGCTTGCATTGTATCCAAAAATTTCTTCTTTTTCCTTATGTTAATCGCGAGAATATAGTTTTCAGAAGGTAAGAATCTAATTCCTTTCATTTAACCTCTATAATTTTCGTTTTTACGATTTATTTTATCCAAGAAATAAAATATTATTGCACATTTTCGTTTCCGTTCGTTAAGCTCTTTCAATAACATGAGAAAATTTAACATGTGTTTTATACGAATTTTGAAATAGTTATGCCTTTAGTTAGATATTCTTTAAATTGTGATAATTTTATCTTACAAAAACGAGGTAATTATATAAAAAAATTCAGGACTATTAACAAAAACAGGTATCATGGACTCAAAATACATTGAATAAGAAAGTAACAAAGGATGAAAATTTAAAACGTACAATTTCCCAATAAAATACTAATAACTTGTAACAAGCAAACGACGTAAACAATACGAGAAAATTTAATATTGCATAATAAAAAATAAATAGTGTAATAAACTATATCACTTTTAGATGATCCGCGGGAATATCAAATTAGAAATTTTGAATGGGAGAATAGGGTAAACTAGGGTCTGTTGGACAGTCGGGCATGTTGGATATTCCATACTTTAACGTGTTACCACGCCACTGGTGGGCACCACATTCAGCTAGAAGTCAATGACGGAAGTAGGCACGAGTGGGGCTACTTCCGTCACTGACTTCTAGCAGAATGTGGTTCCCACAAGTGGCGTGGTAACACGTTAAAGTACAGAGTGTCCAACATGCCCGACTGTCCAAGAGACCCTAGTTTACCCTATGGAATATTATGGGCATAACAACTACCTAATTATTATAAAGAATGTAGAAATGGTCAGCCGAATTTTGTAATGACGACGGAATGGTAGTCCATCAAATAAAAGAATTAATGTACTCAAAAAAGACAAAAGCGGGGATTATTGAGAAATAACTCAGTTTCTTCTTGTAATATTTGTGCCACTTAAGAAGTACAAATTTCCCAGTGGACATGTAGTAAAATTTGATCCTAATAATTACGGTAGCTTTTGTTATCATTATTCACTTCTGATAATAAAAGTTAAGTTTAGAGGAACATTGTAGCACAGCTTAGAATTTAGACTGTAATAAGAGCGAGTAACATTCGTAAACGCAAGGTTTCAAGCTTAAAAGTAGAGAGCTCGTTAGGAAATAGCCTACGTACTGAACAAGAAAGGGAGTAGACAATGTTTGCAAGTTTCTATTTATGTTTGTTTAATTATAACATGAACCATTTAATGAAATAGAAGTATGGATTCAATTCACACAAAATTCTCAACATCAATACAAAGCTGCTTATTAAATAGCCTATTAGAGAAATTGTATTGTGTTTGGATAATGTGCTTTCATTTACCTACTTAAAGAAACTACCGTTCTAAACAAATCTAGAGAAGAAAAAATTAAATAGTTAATACCGTTTTACCTTCAATTTCATGTTTTCTATATGAAGATTAAGAGCATATCGGCCATACTAACAACTCTTTGACATACTATGTTTACGCTTCCCATATAAATTCTACAATGACACTATAGTGACATTCTTCTCATTCATTTAAGACACATTGAGGAATGTTCTTCATGGCACAAAGAATTTTTCACTAAGTTGCTTTCATCAATATTTTTTTAACGTTATATATTGTAGCATAAATATTAACTCCATTCTTACCAGATATATGCAAATCGCTAAGAACTGTAGCAAAACATATCCGTACTGATAGATACTATAAGACAGCGGTCGGCGAATGTAGTACATTTAGTACAAGTAGAACACGACTTCTCAACCCCCACCCTCTAGTTCACCTGCATCGGCAGGGTTGATTGACGTTTAGCATACGAGGTGAATGAGCTAGGTAGGTTTGCTACGATCACTGTAGAACGGCTGAAGGTATACAAATGTATACATAAGGTGATGTTTTCCCAATTGAGAAATGAAATCCGTCACGCAGTTAGACTAAACATTTACAGAAAGATCTGAGTCGACCAAATTTGAAGGCGTTAGGAATAGCCAATCACAGATATAAAATATTATTTTTATATTTTGATTTTTTCAGTTTTCAGTTTAAATACTCGTACAACCCGCAAAAATCTTGTAATAGATATTTTAATAACATATAAATTTAGCTATGTAAAAGAATTGATATCTCAATTTTCTTCAAAATAAGAAAAAATTGTAACTCTTTCTGAGAAGGATCTGTCTCTTTATCACTTTGATTTATTTGTGGATCAGGAATTTGTAAACTATATTGCACAAATTTTGTATTCATAAAAACAATAGCTGCTGTCAGGACAAAATGAGGAGAGCAATGGAAAAGAAAGCTTTTAATATAAAAAGGAGCACCTTCTGTAAACCTCTATTCAGTTGTCAGTTTAGAATGTTATGACGTTTAAATACTCGTACAACTTGCAGAAATCTTGTAATAGACATTTTAATAACATATAAATTTAGGTATGTATAAGAATTATTGCTATCTCAATTTTCTTCAAGATAAGAAAAAATTGCAACTCTTTCTGAGAAGGATGTGTCTCTTTATCACTTTGATTTATTTGTGGATTAGGAATTTGTAAACCATATTGCACAAAATTTTGTATTCATAAAAACAATAGCTGCTGGCAGGACAAAATGAGGAGAGCAATGGAAAAGAAAGCTTTTAATAGAAAAAGGAATACCTTCTGTAAACCTCTATTCAGTTTTCAGTTTAGAATGTTATGATGTTTAAATACTCGTACAACTTGCAGAAATCTTGTAATAGACATTTTAATAACATATAAATTTAGCCATGTATAAGAATAATTGCTATCTCAATTTTCTTCAAGGTAAGAAAAATTACAACATTTTTTGAGAAGGATCTGTCTCTTTATCACTTTCATTTACTTGTGGATCAGGAATTTGTAAACCATATTGCACAAATTTTGGATAATAATTGTATTGTGTATCTAATAATTGTACTGTGTATAGTTTATATAGTTTGTACCACTGCCACCGGGTGCTTGCCAACTTGCAGTGTAAATACGTGTACATACATACATACATACATACATACATACATACATACATACATACATACATACATACATACATACATACATACATACATACATACATACATACATACATGCATGCATGCATAGATACATACATATATACATACACACATACACATACATACATACATACATACATACATACATACAAACATACATACATACATACATACATACATACATACATACATACATACATACATACATACATACATACATACATACATACATACATACATACATACATACATACATACATACATACATACATACATACATACATACATACATACATACATACATACATACATACATACATACATACATACATACATACATACATACATACATACATACATAAAAACAATAGCTGCTGCCAGGAATTAAAAGAAGGATAGCAATGGAATAGAAAGCTTTTAATAGGAAAAGAAGCATCTTATGTCAACCTCTAGAAAAAGAAGTAGGTCTCAGGAAGACACTATTGAAGTGATTTATGTGGAATATGGCATTGTATGGGGCAGAAACGTGAACATTACGACGAAGTGAAGAGAAACGGATGAATCACTTGAAATGTGGATATGGAGAAGAATTGAGTAAATGAAATGCACAGACTAAAAAATGAAATGAAACTGTGCTAGAAAGAGTGGGTGAAGAAAGAATAATTCCAAAAGTATCAGGAAGAGAAAATTAAATTGGCTAAGAAGAAACTGTGTACTAAATGATGCATTGGAAGGAATGGTGAACAGGAAGAAAGTTAGAGGTAAAAAGAGATATCAGATGATAGACAACATTAAGATATAGCTACATACTCGGACTAAGAGGAAGGCGGAAAATAAGGAAGTATACATAATTATGGATTTGCAGTGCAGGACGTATCCTTGGACAGAAAACTGTGACTGAATGAAAATCATATTCATAATCACGGCGCCTGTGGAAAATAACAAATAATCAGTTTATAATTTGCAAATACTTCTCTTTGTGTAATATTTCAACAGACATTAAACTGTGATTTTTAATACAAGAGAAGAATGAAGTTAATTTAATGTGGTAATCAATCGCAGATTTAAATCTTGAGTTACTTTCCTGGAATAAATGAACGCAAAGTTCCTTAAATCCGTAATAAAACACATAATTAAATACATAAATTTATCTATGCATGCAGTCCCACAGTAAAAAGCCAATGTTATTCATTGCTTATGTCTACAAGCGTGGTTGGGTGTTGGAAGTATAAAGTTTGGGTTTTCACTTAAGATAACTGATCGAACTTATCATTGTCGCCCATGGCCATGTCAATAAAGTGTCCAGGCAGAGAGACTTACAACGGATGTTAACGTCTTGTTTGAACGATAGATTTATTACCACGTTATCTCAAAAGTTTAATGATAATATTTATAGTTTCAGACTAAAATCACAAAAGTGTCTAAATGGCTTAATTTTACTAATCAGTATTTTTTCGCCCTTTACATAAATAATTGGACCAATATGTTTATTACGTTTTGAAGAGAGACTCTCTCTCCATGTTGCTCTTGACCTTACAAAATCTTTGGATCCTTCATTTTGATAGATTAACAAAACTTTTGGAAGACTATTTTCAATTATTTCTTACATTTGTTAGTTACCAACTCCTTTATATTTTAGAAACTGCTTTATATTTTACAGTCAATGTCTGCATACCTGTTTTTATAACTTGAAGGAGTAAATCCAACTATTGACTAAAGCAACTTAACTTCTTCAGATTTCTATATCATCTGTTTTTTATAATTTCAAGAGCTATTTTTGACACTGACCATATACGGAATTTTAACAATTCACCCACTAAATGTTTTCTCTCTCAGTTTTAATTCTTCCAGAGATTATTCCTAATTGTTTCAAAGAATCGGTTGGTTTTATTCATACAATCCTCTTCGTTTTTCAGTTTTTAGACCATTACAAATTGTTCAACTTTTGTATAAGAAATTTGATTTTTCCAAGTGTATGACAATATCCTTACTTTTTTTTATTATTCCACTTCCTAATACTATGTATGCTTATATTCTCACAATTCACTCCTGTATTATATGTCATATAAGAAGTCTCAGCAACTTGATGGTATTATTATTATTATTATTATTATTATTATTATTATTATTATTATTATTATTATTGGTAAATAAATCAGACTTTACTTAGTTGACTCAATAATATTGCAGCTCCCAATGACAGATAACCATATAATTCTTTGAAAATAGAAAATATTAATCAATATAAATATTAAGATTCTTTTTCATGACGTGTTTGATTCTTCAAAAGATCTCTAAGGTATTCCCTTATATGTTCCTACATATTTTCAATCCTATCTATTTATCTTTGATTATGTTTCTGGATGTGTGGAGTCATTCCCGTTACTGTGAAATATAATACCGTAGATCTATTCCTGGTATTACAGATCTGAATATTCATCAGTTCTTCAAAATTTTTTTGTCATCATTAAAATAAACTGTTATACCTATCATGAATACCTTATACTGCGTTCGCTGCTATTTACTAACTTCATTATGTGTTCTATATTTAGATCTATTCTTCTTCTACTTCAGTATTGATTATAGCGCTAAGTTGTTCTTAGGCATGATGTTAGATTGGTACTTACATTGGTGCATTTTCTCCCATAACTAGTGAACATTTGATTGATAATCACTGAACAACAAATTTTTACTTTTTGTCTTGCTTCGAAATAAAAATAGGTGAATATTACTATTATGTGTGCCCTAAATCTGAATTTGAAACCCAAATTGCCCCATCACATACCGTTTTCCGGGGAAAGGGAATTGAATTTTTTTATAAAAAAACTTTTTATTTTTTTATTTTTCACTGCTACTGATAAAATTACAACCGACTAGGGATTCAAAATGCCCCGAAATATTTGAAAAATGTGTACCGGATACAAAAATGACGTTACTTAGTTTAAAACCCAAAACACACAACAATAATACAAATATTTCATATGTAGAATGAGAAAAATCTCGGAATTTGAACTTATCATTTAAAAAGATTTTCTGGATGAAATCCGTTTATAACTACGCCCTGGACTGTCTTTTACAAAGAAGCAACAATGGTCTGCAAGCATGCTGGATGATGGCCTTCCTTTATATCATCTTTCCATTTCAGATATTTCTTGATGAAATCTTTCCCCATGCTGGTCGCTTACTGCTCCAAGATTAGGAGGAAAGAAATCCAAATGAGAATGTAAAAAATTGTATTTTGAGAGACATATTACGCCCCATTTTCGCATATGCACTTAACATGTCCACAAATTCGATGTAGTTGTCTGCCCTAGAATTGTCAAGGAAATTTGAGCAAACATCTTTGAAAGCGCGCTATTCCATTTTTTCTGTAAAGGAAATTGCGTAGACCTCACTTTGAACTGTTATGAAATTTACTGAATAGAAGGGACCATATCTGTTTATTTATTAGAAATACAAAATAACATGTCAACAGCCATAAGAAACCGACAATAGGTCATAAACTCATAAAATGCATTAGTTTTCGTTTTGGTTTACAACCCCCAACCCGCGCCAGATGTTTCCTGGAAGAGGACTTATCGAAAAGTGAAATCGTTATATATCTTAAAAACTTTGTGTGATACGAAGAAAAGAGATGCATTTTCGGATTCAGCGCACACCAATCCATAAGAGACACATTGTTTTAAGTCGGAGAAAAATTCTTATTGTTCGGTGAATTGCTGGTGTACAATTTGTACCATGTTATGGATTTGACGTTTACTTTATTCCTACAAGTACATTTCGACATCATTGTTTAGTTGCATTTGTAAGTCATGTGTAGGCCAACTCTTTGCATTTGTCTATAAAAATCTGAAACTGTTATTTTCATAAATAGTAACGCTTTCTTTACTAATTTTTGATATCATCTTTTAAACTATAAAAATATTAATTTCCTTCATACTTTCATATGCCTTAGAAATGTTATTATAATTAAGATTTTGGTATTATAGGAAAACATTAAATCCTTGTTGAAATTCTGATATCAATTTCTCCTTTATCAGAATTAAACGTTTATTTTTTCGAGTTTCCCGTACAAGAAATCATATAATATTACAACACATATAACCACAAATGGAATTGTGTTTTTGTATAAGAAATTCATTCCAGATAACTCTTTTGTTACGTAATAAAGACTAGGTGAGTTTCTTATCTTTAATTTGACTATAATTTTTTTGAAGCAATGAGAACCAGTAAGTTATTCTGACCGTAGTACCACAAACTCTTCTATATATGAATGAATACCCAGTGCAATTCTGAGGAATGAAATGATTAAAGGGGTTAGGTACAGCTTACAGCACTAAATTTTTGGAAATATTCAACATTTTTTTCCTCCATTACTGTGTCTTGTTCAATAGTGAAAATTGGTATGTATAAAACACTATCCTTCTGCTGTACGGAAAAAAAATATTTTTACTATTTAAAAAAATATATTTATATTTATTTTTTTCAAAATTCAAAATGGTGGCAGTTAACTGTGGAGTGATGAAGCGTTTCCCTCATAATTCATAAACGTGTTAACTTTTTCATGTTCTCTCTCTATTATTTTATGGCTGAAACACATGTTTACGGGGATTATGTTGAAAAGTGACATTTTGTTCCTAAAGGAAGAATCTATATTCAATGAAAATAGGAAAGCTGTAGAATAAAAATGTAATTTTCAATAAATGTTTTGCATTAATTTTGGAGTGACCCTCGTAGCTAAAGGAAGATTCTTCGAAGCACTAATTAATTAATTTAACTTTGTCTTCTATTCCACTCAGTTCATTTGTGCATTGTTTAATAATGTTAGCCTATAGAGGGAGTTCACTGTTTTGACGAAGAAAGCGGGATTGATTATTTAGTTTGTCACCATTTTATTTTATTTTTGTCTGCACAAATATTCCTAACATGTAAATAAAGACTGCTATGTGGTTATACATTCGGAAACTAGGTATCTCTTCAGTGTTCACGTCATGCCAAAACAATAATTTATTGTATACTCGCAATTTCAAACTCCTTAAATAAATTATTCTGTAACTATAAAACATGAGTATTTTCAACGTACAAAGGGCTTGAACTTTTTAAACTGGAAACATTTTATGCCTATTGTTTATAATTTTTAAAGTTATCCGCTGTATAATTATTAGCATTTCATTCTCATCACGTTATCCAGAAATCTTTATATCCATCATCATCTTCATTATAGAGAGTTAACCGTAAATATTGTCACAGATTTGAGGGGTTTATTCTTTGAGGTATTTCAAGCAAAAATGTTTAATACTGTTTTGCGCGTTGTTGCTTCCTTTTCGAGATAAAAATAGTTTTTATGAAACATTTCCTACCGTATTTTGGGAAAGTTACTTGTTTAATTCCCAATATCCTTAGTCAATTTAAGAAAACAGTGTATTATGACAATAAATTATTGAAAGAAATTTAGTTTTGTCCTTTAAATGTGCAGAAATTTGATAAGAATAAATGTAACATTTTAAAATTTATTTTCAGAACAAAAATTTACATTTTCTTCGATCAAATTTCTGCACATTTAAAGTACAAAACTAAAGTTATTTCAATAAAATTTACTATTAAAGTGCACTGCTCTCTTATATTTATTGAAAATATTGGGAATTAAATTAATGGCTTTCCCAAAACAAGCTACTAAATATTTCATATAAAATAATTTTTATTTCCAAAAGGAAGCAAAAACGGTCAAACTGTTTTGTTTGAAATATCTCAAAGAAGAACCCCCTGAAATTAATGACATTACTTTTCACCCTATATAACCATCGTCGTCATGATCGTAACTATCATCTTGAGCTTCATTATCATAATAATCATCATTATTGTATAATCTTCTATCTTCGTCGTCATGAAAATAATCATCAATCAGAATCATGACCTTGATATTCAATCAATCAATCAATCAATCAATCAATCAATCAGTCAATCATGTTTATTTGTCAGAATTACAATAGCTTAATTATAGACAATGGTCAATAAAAACAAACAGATTAAAATTCCAAGTTCATATGGCTGTCAAAAAATTCATTAATATGATAAAAAGGATTAACTAAAAGCCATTTTTTAAACAACTTTAAATCTAATTTAGCTGAGTAGGCATTCTTGGGCGATCTATTAAACATATCTAAAGAAATAACACTGAACCATTTCTTGGTCTTTGTCAGCATGACCGTAGGTGTGACAATAATGATTATTTCTAGTACAATATTTGTGAAGATGGGATTGAGGAGCATGACTATTTAAATTAATCTTGGTATAGACTAAACAGACATAAATATATTGATTAATTACAGTAAGAATATTACCATTACGAAATAAAGGTCGACAATGAGCATTAAAAGATTAATTAGTAATAAAATACGTAATATTTTTTTGTGCAAGATTAGAACACTACTAACATTAAAACCGTTACCCCACAAACAAATGCCATAATGAAATACACTATGGAAAATGTATAAAAGGTTTCTTTCAAATATCTACAAGATACAAGAGCTTTTAATTAACACAAAAGATAAAGTACACGAAATAACCTTTTGCACATAATCGCAATGTGACCCGCCCAAGTAAGTTTTGAACCTAATGTAATACCAAGAAGTTTAACTTCTGAAATCATTTCGTCAGGAACATGATTTAATGAAAATAGTATCCGCTGAGTTTTAGATCTATTAAGTTTCAACCCATTAGCTTCAAACGAACTAGCAGAGCAGCATCACATAAATAGGAATCATGATCATTATCATCATCGTGAACATCTTCATTACTTATTTTCTTAGTTTTGGCACTTTACCACTGCTTAACTGGCCATTAGCAGTCAATACTGATCAGTCACAAATAGTGATACTCTCTGATTTATGTCAACTCTGGATATAGTGAACTCGGTTATAGTGAACATTCGGCTATAGTGAACCTAAATCGTTGGTCCCGACCCACATACTTTAAAAAGTACATTAATATTTCTGTTTATACTGAACCCCTCGCTTCGGTTATAGTCAACCTTGTATCCTGACAAATTCTTATTTGAAGTCAGACCTTCTTGTGTAAAATTGAAAGAATGTGTTGAGAATAATATTCTAAGTTTCTTACTCCTTCAGTCAAAGGACAAAGGTAGGATTAGTGATTTCTAGACAATGAGCTGTACTGTAAATCCAGGCAACGCGTGACGACCTTGCCTTACTCCACAGTCGAAGGGTTGACATCCTGTTCTCAGGCATATTACTCTCCTGTTATTTCTAATCCTCCGCCGTCAAAGGGTTTCCTTTTTTATTATCAGAAACATTTCCATTATGACTGATAGCATCAAAACAACGGAAAATGAAATTGGCTTCTTTTATTAAAAGTGGACGGACATTATGTCCAGAGCATAAATGAAGGTAAGATTTCGATGACTTTCAAACTCCATAAACCCTCTCTCAGTGACCCGGGAAATTCCAAGGTTCAGTACCCAGTCACATCATAACAGAGTTTGTCATTTCTACCTAATCTAGTGTTCCAACAGTGAATGTACTGTATAAAAATGTCGAAGCGTAAAGTGTTTTCTTTGGAAGATAAGGCGAATATTATAAGTGACATTGAGCTTGGTCTTTTGCAAGCGGACGTGGGTCGAAAGCATAGTTTAATTAAATCAACTGTGAGTAACAATATACAGTGTAATCCAATTCCACAATAATGAAATATTTTATTTTCTTGTTCACAATTTCATTCATTTCTGTCATTTAAGATTAGGGAAGAGACACTTCGGATATAGTAAACGAAATATGCAAGTCCGCAGAGGTTCACTATATCCGGAGTTGACTGTACTTTAATGACAACGTAGGACAAGGGACACACTTATAAAGTCTTCTTAGGAATACGCCTTTCCTTTCAAAGTAGAACGTACGTACGTCCAATGAAAATATGTCTGGAAGCACTGTCGCTATACTCACAGCAGCAGTTATAATATATGCATATTATATTTGTGGTCTCCATTCTGAGTTTCTTTTTATTAATAAAGTAAATTAAATATCTAAACATACTGAACCAATGATGAAACTCTCGAACTGTATGCCACAGAATTAACTTAGAAATTGAAATTAGGAGATAGAATCAGAAAATACAAAACCGTACGTACAATGGTATAAAATTGAACCAGTCTATCGTGAGAGCAAGGCGCACAGTTAGCAACATCTCTTGTTTCCAAAACCGGCGTGCATGAATAATAGAATATGAAGTAAAACGTTCTCAGCAGGTATTCCGTCCTGCCTTCATCCTCACTCATTAGATTTTTAAGGTGTTTCAAACATGGAGCTACAGCAGCAGGAGTGGCTTAATTCCGGGATAAATGGATCCAATAACGTGCAGTAGGCAGCCTGCAGTCAGCCAATACGCCATCGGTTTGACTTGACGTGTAAGCTGGCAGCACCCACGCTAACCGTGGCAGTTCAGAGTACGAATTTTGACCAGAGAATGAAATTACAAGTGCCCCGCTGTATGTACTGTGAATTCAAAGCGAATTGATTTAGAAAATACTGGAAATCCTTAATTTCTCAGTCCCCCGAAGTGAAGCATGTTGGATTGCGTTCCACAAGTGGCTCATATACAGTTGGGCCTACGTTCAGATATTTTATACTTAAAATTCTATTGTATTTCGATAGACTGGAAATCGCCCGTCATTTTTGCAGTACGTACACTATATTTTCCATTTACTTTCTCTTCTAATTTCCATTATTGCAATATTAGCGTTCCAGCAACTGATGATTAAAATATTTCTCTTTATGCATGTGGCGCGTATTCGACTCTGCTATTCATTTTATCTTGCGACGGTATTAAGAGATCGTGTCTCCAGTGAGCAATAATTCATTTTCAATAAGAATGATGTGTTACAGTGACTGACGGAGCAGTCTTGACGTTATATATGTCACGGTCTTGAGTTCGAATTCGACATAGGGAGGAATGTCCGTTTAAATATTATGAATTCCAACTTCGCGAAGTCTTTTCTTCCAAGTATATTGAAACAAAATGAATAAAAATTAGGATTAATATGAATCCATAAGGGGGGCTCTGGAGAGACAGACGTAATAGTATTCGCTTTTGAAGAACAACAAATGAAAGAGGAATACAAATATAGGCCAATAAAATAAAATTAAACATGGAAGTCAAGAAAATATACTTAATCCGTTTAAAGGAATTAATTAATTAAGAAAAACAATAGATGAATTAGTAATAAGAACATTTGGGGAATACAATTTTAAGAACTAAACACAAGGTACGAAATACACAAGTATTACTCCGTAAGCCTATAGTTTAAATAGAACGAATGGTCTCAGAGAGCGTTTTCTTTTCGAATACTTACGTAAGAGAATTTATTACTTGCCTATAAAAATACACCAAAACTGAAAAAGTACTCTGAATGTACATTATTTATTTATTTTCTTATTTATATATTAGTTAATTAATTAATTAATTTGCTTATTTATCTCCTTATTTATTTACTTATTTATTTATTAGCTTATTTGCTTATTTATTCATTTATTTATGTATTTATTTGTTCTCTTATTTATTTATTTACTTATTATTCATTTATTCATTTATTACTTATTTATTATGGCGGAATTAAAGCTATTAGGCCTAGGACAAGAGGAAGACTGGAAATCCAGTAGGTAGTTGAAGTTTCTGAGATAATTAAGTACGGTATTTTACGCAAACGGAAGCAAATAAAAATTAAGTTACAAGAAATAATATCTTTATAGTTATACAAATATTATAATCGTACATGTTTTCTCAAATCTTATAGTTGGATAAAGAACATAGACCTTCTGATGTACTGTATCAATTGCAAAAATATCAAATCTTCTGTTGGAGTGCAATATTTAAACAAATTAGGCCTACTATAAAATTATAACTTCTACTTTAAGCAGAAAACTGGAAGAGAAACTATTTTAAAACGTATAAGATTGTGGCAGTTCCAGAATATTACAGAAACGAGGAAATAAATTTAATTTCTGATAACACTGAAAATATTTTGTACAATTGGTGAAATGTTAACGTTATGGCCTATAAGAAAAGAATAGTTAGCAAATCCATTTATAGATTTTGACAGAAATAAAAAATGTACTGGATTAAATTCATTGTGTGCATGAAGTGACTTCATGAGTCTTGCACACGGCAATGAAATCTATGCAATAACTGTGTTACTGATTAGTGATAAACGAGTGAGAAAGTGTCCATGGGCTTCAGATTAAGTCATTTTTGTTATATACATTTATCAAACCAACTTCAGGTAAAATACATATATCAGTAAATGTGTTAATTGCATTTGCCATCTTACCCGACTATCGGGAAAAGATGCCTACAGTGCAGGTAAGGAGGAACCCTGTACCTATAAACAATGTAATTAATGTTTCATGTTTTGTACCATAAATATAGTTTCAAAATACATTCCAGACTTTGATATTTCAATATGAAATTCAAAACTAAATGAACAGTATCTTAAATTTTCAATCAAAGAAAAAGTTAGGCATCTTCCTCCGATCCACTCTAACATGCGACCTTGAACATCGGGATGATTGAGTCAATAAGATAGTAGACTTGTGTTTATTTCATTAGCTACATGTTTTCCAAATTTATATTTTAGTTCTTAACGTTGTAATTTGAGTTTTCAGCGTACCTATAGGCCTATTGCCGGTTTAGCTATACTGTGCCCGCCACTTGTGATAATTGCTCCCACATTTTGGCGTTTGTAATATTCGTAGTTTATCCATTTTTACAGGAAACAATAAATGTATCTACAATATCGTAACAGAATGTTCTGTAAAATCATATTTGTTGAAATTGTGTCATTTTAAGTCCTAATTCATAAAAATAAATTTATTAACAGTTTTCTTTTAAAAATACGGTTAGTTGTCTGAGAAATAATTTGCTCTGTATAATTTCAGTAAGGGAAGTTTGAAGAGTGATATGACCAAGAATTACGCTTTCACTTTTAATTTTATTACATTTGCAGCTTTTTTTCTCGATCAGAATATGTAGAATTTATTAAAGTTATCATTTCTACCCTTTAAATTGCAAATTTTGAAGTAAATGGTACCATAATATAGCACCAACAATAAAATTTATCTTAATCGCTCTTTTCCTAAAAATGACGTTTTGCAATCTTCAATGTGCCTTTTCTCAGAATCTGCATGTCCAATTTCATTCCAAATTTGCAAAGTTGCTTATTATTTATTATACTGTATTGCACCAAGAAACGAGTAATCATATTATTCGTCTTAAGACTCCTTCATAGTGTATGTTAAATACATTGAGAACTTTATTTGTCGATTAGAAATGTTTAACATTACAAATAATTTTATATGACGGCAATGTAACGTAAGATTCCTAACATGTGTAAAAAATATTCACACTTCGGCCTATGATAGTTTTTGAGAAAAGGTGAATTAAAAGCCAATGTTTTAAGTTGCCGAATAAAAGAAGCTTAATTTCGGAGAACGCATCAATATAACTAAGCAATTCATCCAATCGGAAAGAAATTCATGTGGAATGTGCAAGACACATATACAGATTTTTTTTTAATTTAGTCATTACTGATTGAGTAGTTTTCAAGATAATATAATTTAAATGGTAACTTGTCAGTTTAGATCACTTCAAACTTAAACCTCCCCTTAAGTTAATTTTTAAAATTGTCTACGTAAATTGTAATTATAATTTGATTATAGGCCTATGTATAAATGCGGATTTAATCCGGCGGATTTTGAAACACAGGGTATAAAATTTATTTGGAAAATATCAAGTATCAGAAGGTTAACATCTGTTAGTCTAGAGGTAAAGCACTCTCTTTTGAACCTAAGGGCTGCGGGATCAGACCAGGCGGGAGTCGATGGATTTTTCAAGATGCAAAAATCTTAAGCACAAGTCGTTCGGGAGGAACTTTAAACCATGGGACCCGTGTTGGAGTTTTCGCGGCCTAAATTAGAGCCTCTGGACCAAATTTCCCCTCTCTTGTGTCCTAATAATATCTTAGTTGCATACTAGGTGGCGTTTGAGGCGGTGAGTTTACCACTTGTCTCTGTGACGCTGTCGGCAAATAAGTGTAACTAAATTCCTTGCAGGTACTGAAACCTCTGTCAGAAGATTCCTATGTTCCGGCATCGGTTGAAGGAAATAGATAAATAAATAAATAAATAAATAAATAAATATATATATATATATATACGTAAATAAATAATTAAAAATAAATGTGCTACAGCAAAAATTTTATTCTTTATATTCTTGAGATATTAAAAGTAATTAAATAAATAAAGAAAACACACTAACTTTTGGAATCGACATGTTGTGCAGAAACTGCACTATATAAAGGGAAATTCTGGGAGCAAAACGTAAGCTAAGAATAAAGACTTGTATGAATAAATACAAAGTATTGAATAACACAGTGGCATGAAAGTGGTACTCATTAGGTAAGAGGAAGTAAAAAAAACGGGGATGAAGAAATCAAATTTAAATGCATTAATAGACATTTTAAATGCGTGGAATAAAATAGGAAAATAAATGACATCTAGTTACTAGAAATAGTCATAGTAAAAACAATTAAAATGCATCGCTATTAACTTGAGTAAACTATTAACTGTTTTAAATTGAGTTTCATTATATTTGCATAATATATAAAATTTTATTGCCCTTTAAGAAAATATTACGGAATATAAATAATGGCTTTACATGAGCGCTACCGATGTAGGTTTAACAATTTAAGTAATACTAATCACGAATTACATTTTATACTGTTTACCATTTTAGTACATTCGTTAAAATAAATAATATTATGTATATGAACATGCAAAAGTTTGTAGCAAAATGAGTAAGTCACTAAAAAGATACCTAATTATTTTCACTTAAATTTTTAATCCGTAACTTGTAGGTAGAAAACAGGAAGGAATACAATATATATTCAAGAAATAAATATAATCATAGGTCTATAAAGATTATAAAAGTTATATTTTACTTTTCGAATACTACACAGGTTCCCAATTAATATATTTTTATTGGATATGAGATGTTAAAATTATAGTACCTTTAGATTAGTGTTGGCCAATACACTTTTCACTAACATTACACAATGTCATAGGCTACATCTTAACAATAATGATAATATTGAAATAAAGAATCCCAATTGTACATTTCCTCTAAATTGTGATTGTCGATATTTAATTAATTCTACTAGAGTCAAATATCTAGGAATACTAATTGACGAACCCCTTAGACGTGACACACATATTGTATTTTTATGTAATAAATTATGGAAAATTATATAGGCCTATAGGTTTATTAAATTGCATTCTTACCTTCCTTTCTATATTTTAAGTTTAATTTATTTATCCTTGGTACAATCTGTATTACGTTATGGTATTGTCGGTTGGGGTAATGTTTCTAAATCCATAAGAAAGCCACAACTGGAATTACTACAAAAATGAATAATACAAAATTGTCTAAAAAGTCTATTGATCATAATACTAAACTTCTTTATTCGGAATTTATCGTTTTCAAATTGGAGCATATAGGCCTATACAAATATAAGTACATTATTAACTTCCTTCCATAATAACAAGAAAATTTTCAGTATGTGTATTTTGGCATAAGTATAATATGGGACGAAACATAGACATACTATTAACGGCTCCTGCTATGAACCATAGCTTCAACTATGAATTAACACTATGCAATAAATTCATTTTTCAGTACATTGATTTAAAAAATAGAAGTACGATGAAATTTAAACTTAAGATAAAAGAAATTATTGAGAAAACAACATAGTTAGATAATTAATTAATTGCTAAATGTTAATCTTTTTCACTAATGAATGTTAGTTAAAATCTCTTTCAATTATTATTAGTTTACTTATTTTATAATATATACTTTTGTTCACAATATATGCAAATTTTGTTACTTAAATTTATTGTTTCTTTTCTTTTCTTCCTCTTTCTTGTACAATGCAATTTTGAACCTTCGATCATGAGCGGGGGTAGATTCATTTAAATAAATATATATATATATATTTATTTATTTATTTTGTTTTAATATGTGATATGTTTAATTAATTTTTATGCATTCTACATAATAGATTTTAATCTACTTTAATGTTCTTAATGTGTGTTTTCGTAATAAATGATACTTACTGATTGAACAAAATGCTATTTCTTACTATCTCAGAATATTTTTTACTGATGTAATTTTATCATATTATACTTGATGTATTTTATGACAAGAGTTGAAAAATAAAAGTACTGTATACTTTCTATTACGTAAATAAATAACATATGTGTACATTTTAAGAATTAAATTTCTTAATTCATAGTTATAATATAATGATAAACTATATACAAATTTCTGTTACAAGTTTCGCACAACTTCAGAATTTCTTATAAATAGTCATTTTTATATAAGATAATATATATACATATATATATATATATATATTTAATTTCCTATTTGATATTATTTTTGTTTTTGTTACTTCAACATAATTCCTTTAACACATTTTGAAACATCAATGCTCACTTACTTACTACACTTTATCATGAGTAGCTTGCGTACATAATATAATATCACATATAACGCACTGATGTTGGTGTTTCTGAGCTTACGTAATTTTTCAAACAGATGTTTCATGGACCTGGAATGTTATTGGATGAAACTGTCTTAATTGAATTTTACACTAGTTAACTATTTTATTATCTCTCTCAGTAATATTTACCGACTTCACAATAAGTGAAGTTCGTTTTTAGCACATCTAACCTATTTCCCAATATCTGCTTTCTGAAACAGGATTTGCATATAAATAGTGTGACTAGGCACAACACTGTAATCCTATTGTTTCATTAATTCGTCTCTTACAAATATGTCTTATTATAAAGAGTATCTAGTAGCCTATCAATTTGGTTTGTACCTGATTTTATCATAATTTTGAGCATTAAATTTATTTATATACTCTGATTGAGGTTCTGACTGATATGTACATCATTATAGGAAGTGCTTGTCACTTTACGATATGTGTCAAAGGAATAACAATATTGTTTGTATGCATCTCAAGTCTGATTAGTGTAATATGTAACTAGTCGGCGATGTATGCAATGGAGGGGGGGAAAGAACTGGTCACCCTATTCCATTATCTCCTGGCTTACTTACCTCTTAAGTTGTGCCTTGTTGGTATAACTTGTGAGGTTCAGACCTGTCTTAGGATAGTTGACTAAACAACAACAATTTTGTTCAAGTTTCAGATATTAGATCCTACTTGCCTGCTATGGCCACACATTTGACCGCTTTCTTAAATCTTCATAGAAACTAATTTTCATTGGAATTGTAAATTTATAATTTTTTACAATTATTGAATATTTAATTCGGAATTCATTATGTTTATATTTAATTTTGTATTGATTTACGTGGTCAAAATAAAGTGCAATATAGCCTATATCATGTCTTCAATAGACCTATTTTTGTTTGGATAATATCTGGTAATGTCTTGTACTACCATGAAGTGTGTAAGTGTAATTATAAAGAAGTCATATTTTTTTCACATTTTCTATACATCAACTAAGCCTCTAAGGTGCACATAGAATTGACTCAGGCTCATGAACTGAAAATATTGGAGTCTTAACCTTCCACTACTGTCTCTTGCACTATTATCTTGTAATTCTACTGCTCATTTTCCAATAAACTTATTTAAATTTGATTTGGTATCTTGAAAACATGACTTTATTCCTGCGTTTCTACGCATGATTCACAATTAACATAATGTTAATCTTCTTATTTCTTACGGACCATACTGATGTATTAGTACAGTCTAGTATATACAATCACGAAGCTCAATACATAGTAAATATGCATCCACAGATAGTTGCTAACCACTAGGATCGCTAATATCGCCACATTACAGACAATGCGAAATAGTACCGGCACAGTCTATTGTTCCTAGCAACCTCACAACTCAACCTTCGTGACTGTATATACTTGACTGTGGTATTAGGTTTTCATACCGTCGTCTTTGTAACGTCCTTTTATTATTAGACTGCAGTTCTATATTCATCTACCCGAAACACATTTCATTTCATTTATAAGAAATATTATTATTTTTATACAGCCTAGAATTGTCAGATAATTTCTTAATAATTTCTAATAATCTTATACTATTAATATGAATATTTCAAGTTTAATTCAATATTCTTAATATTCTCAATGAATCGAGAAATCATGACTTGCTCTATTTTGAACGACCGTTTTCAGTTAGATGTATAATTAGAAGTTTGATGAGAAACATTAGAATCACTTAGAAAACACATACAGTAATTGTTTTACTTAATTCTGTATTCATTTACATAGTCAAAAAGTGGAACAATTCTTAATTTCTTAAGTAGGCCAATTTCTAAACTCCTTTCTATGTCTATTCTACATTCTTAATTAAAAAACTATTTAAATTTTAAATGCATAATTTATTAATTTTATTTAAGCATCAATATCTTAGGTTAACTACCTTCGTTGGATGCCATTGCTGAAGCTCACCCCACCAGCAGCGTCAACTTCGTAAAACTCTCGTCTCTTCGCCCATTCCTCCACCTTGCATAAGAACCTCCCCTTTCTTTTCAAGTAGGGAATTCATTCGCTTCAACTCCACCCCTTGAACCCGCAGGCCAGTATTGCATTTGGTCTACCATATGTTGAGGCATCCAACGGCGTACCTCAGACGGTACCACGTTTGCCTACTGGTAGGCCTACTAATGTTCGGGAGTGGATTCAGTTTCCTCTTGGAGTAATTACTTGTTTGGGTTTTTTCTGATGTTTTCTCCAACTGTAAGGAGAATGTCAGGCAATTCCATCCCCACGTCTCGACACTTTCTCGTTAAACACCACCTCGCTGTCACCAATTCCATCAACGCTAAATTACACAAGTTAATACAGCGTCGCAAATAACCAATTAAACTATATTGAAAGTCAAAAACAACACTACAATTCGTTAAACTAAGGAATAATTATTTAATTATCGATTTTCTCATAGTTATTTAAATATCAATATCTTGGAGCTATTCTTAAAGCAAAGTTCTGGGTGAGTACGTTTATATGAATTAGAACCTCAAAACAATATTTTTTTAGTTGTTTAATAATTGAAATGAAAATTATTGTATTAGACTAGCCTATATATTTGCAAGTTACAGGATGGCTTATAATGGATACCATGATGTTAAAAATAAATACAGTAACTTCAAGTTCTTAATATATTGTTATAGTCTACTTTATTACAATAAAATAAATTAGGCCTATAGGCCTCTACGTTCCAGAAAGGCAATCTAAAAATTAAACCTGAGAACAAGATTAATAAGTGGTAGTAAAATAGTGCATCAAGTAATAAACCCAATACTACCACTGTTATAATTTCTTTTTATTTTCACTCTAAAAGTGACGTACTTAAGATCATTACATTATTGGATTAATATGTAAGAAGTATGTATCATAAGTGAAAGGTTCAGGACCATAGTGGGCCAAGCGCCATTTACTCGAAACATAGAAAACAAGGGTAAAAATTAAGTTATCACCATAATTCAATGGAAACATGTAGCAAGTAAGCCTAATATAAAGCATGCACATTAAATGATATGTCAATCTTCATTAAATTATGGTATTCACTTAACTTTAAACCTTGCTTTCTCCATTTTTAATAAATGGCGCTTCGGAACAAAAGTCCAGATATAGAACTATTTTTAAATTTAATTGTAACTAACAACAGCAATTATAACAAATTATTAATATATTTAAGGAAGTAAATTACACAAATAAAGATGTCCGTTTATATTTCTCTCCATTTGAGAATGCTACATACATTTAGATGGAATTTTGCATCCTTCATATTTGTACTTTCTCAACCTCATATTAAAAGAACACGCAGTAAACTCTCATGAACATATGAATATATACTTTTTTTAAATTGGTTATATTACTACGCTTTATGAACTGCTATGGTTATCTAATGTCTGAATAAGACGAAGGTGATAATACCAGCGCAATGAGCCCAGGGTCCAGCGCCGAAAGTTACGTAGCATTTGCTCTTAATGGGTTGAGAAGAAACCTCAACCACGTAAGTTCTCCCAATCGGGATTTGAATTCGAGTTCGCTCGCTCGCTACACGGTCAGGCATGCTAACCGTTACTCCATATTTTGAAATTAATAAAAATTTCGAAAGCAAAGTACAATTATTAATAATTAATTCTGTATATTTCAGTATAGCTGAGACATGACATAATTTGTTTGTTTTCTTTTTCATAAAAATGTGTAGCCAACATAATGCTCAGCACCTTTCTAAGACAACATGGAACATAACAGCAGCAAATTCAAACATTCATACTTCAACGGCACTCGAAGCCAGAACTTCACGTAACGTTAAATTTAACCTTAAAGCATAGCTTATAAAACCGCTAGGGCATTTTTAATATAGGCTATATCGGGTAAACATTGGTAATTTCGTGATAATTTCATGAAAACTAATTTAAAATGCAAATGTGTAAATATATCCTTATTCCGATTTTTTCATCTAAAAGACGATAACTTGCTGTACAAATCTGGAGACATAAAAGATTGGATACGTTCTTGAATATGTGCCAAAAACCACTTTTACAACTTAAGCTGAAAGGTTGGTTATTTCGTGATAACCTTGGTAATTTCGTGATATTGCATTGATAATTTCGTGAGAGGTAGAAGAATTGTGTAAAAATTCATTAAAGTCAAATGGAATTCTCATTTATTGTTACAAGACTTCAAACATAGTAATTCCGTATAATATTCATAGCAAGAAAACATAGAAATACATATCAACACATAATAAGAATGAAATCAAAGTAAAAATTGAAATTGAAAAGGGATCTTCTTTGCCCTGAAAGGGTGAACACTTTTATTACGGACTTTACTATAGCCTATATTACTAGGGTAACTCCAAAAGTAATGCATAACGTTTGATTAAAAATAATATTTTTATCCTACAGCTTTGCTATTTTCACAGAATGTAGACGCATCCTTAAGGAACAAAATGTCACTTTTCCACATAATCCCTGTCCCTTTCAACTGCCTTACGTAACCTAGGAACGAGGGCCTGTAGACCAGCACGGTAAAAGTCTGGACCAACACGTCTGAGCCACTCTTTAGCAGTGTGCACAAGGGAGTCATCTTCTAACCTCGTTCCGCGAAGGGATCCTTCAGTATACCAAAGAGATGGTAATCTCACGGTACCAGTTCAGGACTGTAAGGCGAATATTTCAGTGTTGTCTATCCGAATTTTCTGATCTGGTCTCTGGTCTTGTGACTGACATATGGCTGTGCGTTGTCGTGCAATAGCAGAATATCCTGCTTCTCCCAATGTCGTCGAACACGACTCAGTCGAACTAGAAGTTTCTTGAGATTTGCAACATACCCGTCAGAATTAATGGTGGTTCCGTGTGGCATGATGTCCACAAGCAAGAGTCCTTCTGAATCGAAAAACACAGTAGCCATAACGTTTCCTGCCGAAGGTGTACTTTTGAATTTCTATATCTTTGGTGGATTTGCATGATGCCACTTCATTGTTTGCCTCTGTCTCCGGTCCAAAATTGTGGAGCCATGTTCCATCTTCTGTCACAATTCTTGCAAGTAAGTCATCTAGCACTTATCATTGACACTTAGCATGATAACAATTCAAACAGAAGCTACACTGAACCCATTGCGTCTCCGTTCTCTTTTTTGTTATCACATCTTGTCTTCAGATTTTTAAAATTCGTATTGTAATACAATTTTTAAACTAGTATAAAATGTAACACTTAATGCTCAACAAAATTTCGCCTCAAACAGCTAAGATTTCTATCAGTAAAGCTAAGCCTATATGGCGACTACAGATGTATCTAAAATTCCAAAAACATTTCCTAAAATTTCATAAAGATACAATAAATCTTTGTACCAAATATCATATGCTTACCTTTAGTAATAAGCCTGTAATGTAATTACAAACATCCACAAAATTTGTACGCCTGAGATGTCGACGCTAACTTGCTCTCTCCAAACATAAAAACTCACTGAAGCAACTACAATAGTCACACAAAGCTTAGCTGTATGTTTCTGGAAACCGGACAACATATGCAATCCCTTGGCGGAAATTTGGATCTCGTAACACCATTGGTTAGTTCACAAAAGAGCAAAGAATAAGTATCACGAAATAACCACTGCCACGAAATTACCAATGTTTACCCTACAGGGACATCATTTAATTTTTACTTCAATTTTTATTGTACCTGAGTTTTTTAATGTAATTCACTCTCACCCCTTCTACTAATGAAGTTCAACCGTCCTCCACACAGATTCAAGACCGCATATACAGTCATAGTAGCCTTACGGTCGTAGTAAACAGTACGTTCCAAAAATATGTTCGCGTTTTGCAGTGACGAAAGAGCTTTCCATATTGCATCATTTTCCATTTGCCTACGTCGCATGCCGGTTTCGCCCACTTGCTTCTATTCGCCTCTCTGTAAATGCTAGTTGCTGGGCTGTCTTAGCTCTTTTCTGAGAACATTAATTTCTGTTAGGAATTGGACGTCTACGTAATATTATACCCCATATAATTTTTTAAAATAACTTAAATAAAAGGACCTCGTTGCGTAATTAACTGTCACGTTATTTCCTCCCTTTCTACGAAGCTACGACGTAACCACTTGATGGACAGTAGATAGCATGTCTGAGTAATTTTATCCTTTCGGATCGGGCAGAAGTAAAGATTGAATTTACAGTACGTAAGGTATCTTTTATAGAGTAGGTACAGAATTATTTCTACATGAGTTACTGATACGAAGTACGAACCTGGTAATTGGAATTACGTACAATAGTCTATAGTGCGATAATATGCACATTAGAACTGAAGGCTGTATCGAAATGAACGGCCACCATTTTCAAAAATATGTTTAAATATCCATATTACGATTAATTTTCAATTTTTCATTCTCTATTGTGTACGCTAATGTGCTGTAGACAGTATAATATACACTGAATAATGAATACGTCCACATGGAAAGCTCAGTTCGTGAGTAAAAATACTCATTGTTAATACTGTACTGTATTTTGATTAAACAAAAACCTAATGAAAATTATCAAACTCAAAATCGCGATATTTCTTAGTTTACGTAAATGGATGAAATATTTTTCTTCCCTCCTATACCTAGTAAAGAGATTTGTTTGTACTTTACGCCAGTATCAACGAACTCCAGTCGTGGAAGAGGGTAGCAAACATGTTTCCGGTTCTTAATCGTTGATCTAAAGGTATAGCCAGGTTAATATTAGAAATGTTAGTAAAAATAAAATGATGTCCCTGTATAAAACTGCCTTGAAAGATTGGCTCTTGTCTCATTCTTTCCTCATTCGCGTGTGGTAAACCAACATTGTACATCCACGAGGAGGAAGAACTGCTGCATTATGTGAAATATCGGATTACTGAACTATTATCCGAATATGAAATAAATATTTTGTCTCGCGAGAACAATGGCAAGTATTGAAATAGGCTATACAATATTTTTAGACAGCCATTCCTAAAAGTAGATTTTTAACGTTGTTTTCACGTTTTTTAGTCAACTGTCCGAAGACAGGTCTGAACCTCACAAATGATACCAAGAAGGAACCACTTATGAGACAACTAGGCCAGGAGATAATGGGATAGGGTGGCATTTTATTATTATTATTATTATTATTATTATTATTATTATTATTATTATTATTATTACTGTAATTGTTTATTAACATCATATTGATTTCTTAAAATGTATATCTACTAAGTAAGTAAAGACAAGGAGATTTTTCACGTACTTAGGGATAAAGAAATTACAACAAAGCAGAAAATATCCAAAGTTACATATAAGAGTACTGTGAGTTGTTTAAAATACTTCGAACTGGCATAACTGATCAGTAGACGTTATAGTAGTAATTCCACTTGTAGGTAATATTATGAGGAATGATTATTTTTCAATAGGATCTAATATTATTCTATTTTCATTTATTGATTCACTTCTATCCATGTATTGAATTATTCTGTAGCTTTTAGGTTTGTGTTTCAGAGAATTGGCATTTGTAGTATAAGAAGCGGTCTGTTTATTTCATACATTATTGTAGCCTATCTAAATTTGTTCTGTCTGTGAATATGAGCTATCCTATTTCATCTTGTAATGTACATTATCCATGGACCTTAAAGGTGCAAATTTATGAATTAAAGTGAAATATGAGCACATAATTATAGCTTACAATGAATTCCATATTAATGGATAATAACCATCAAATCTTTTTGTTCTACCACTTCCAACAAGGCTATGCATTTCATATATTTATTATAGATTTTGTTTAGTATAAACTTGTAATAGTTTTCTACACTTATTTTCTGTCTTGTACTTTTCACGATCTATAGGCCTATTCCTAGGTTGAGACACAGTACCTACGTAATTCCGCTTATTTTCGTTACCTGTATGCAATTTTCTTCTTCTTTATTTTAAAGAATTTAAAAGGAACAATTATTAACATTAGACCTATTATTGTTACTACTACTACCAATTACTATTACTACTATATTTTATTGAAAACACTAAATATTATTTTCACTATAAAATCAGTAATGTTTTAATATTATATGTTTCGTGAAGTGTTATTCTATTCAAAAGAAATGCAGTGCATGAAGATATCAATTAGCTGTGTATATTACAAGTTGAAATTCAATAATAGAAAAATGTTTTACGAAATATTCTCAGTTGTTATACCTATCCAGCCCAGAGAACGTGAGTAATATTTAGAGACTGGATTCTACGTGTGAAACTCACGAAAAACATGACAATTTTAGTCGTATGCCTCCTATGCTAGCCCATGTAGAACGAGCGCTCTTGTGATTTTACTAAAAACGGAGGAATGAAATAGACAATTTATCTTTCGAATTTTTACAAGTGGCTGATTGCAGCACAATATGGAACTGAGATGTTAATGCTTCCGTGCTCCATGATTCAGGGACTAACAAACGCTTGATGATTAAAACACTTCCACACACCTGCGAAGCTAATAATAGCTGTTCTCGAGCCTCCCCTCCCCTTTACTGCAGCTAAAAGCTGAAAACTTCGATTACCATTGCACTAGTAAAAGTGGAATCAGATGACATTTTTGATGCGATTTTTTTTACATTTTAATTTTTTTTTAATTCCTAGAAAGCGTAGTAAATAATAGTTCATATCCTGCCTCTTCACACCAATACTCAAAACTTAAGTGTTTACATTATTGAATATCGATTGTCATAGTCCATCCTACAATTAAAAGCGACTTTCATGCACGGTTTCACTGACAAATCATGCGGATGACATTTTGAGCCGTAAATGTATTGATAATTTAGCTGAGAAAATGAAGATCGACGTCGAATACTTCAACTATGACGCGCAAGGAAGACAATACATTTGAGCTTCATTTACTTTCCTTTGAAATAAATTTTGTAACTCGTGAGTCGTTTTAGAATTTGCTATACAGTATTTCGTAAACATTATTACGATGGAACGAGGACACTTTCTCTACTTGTCATTAAAAGTCGGAAATCAAGAGGACTTCATTGGAAGTAAAATGAAACCCTACAGTATATATAATTTGAACAAAAATAATTTTGCTGCGACTTAAAACAATGTATCCCTTATGGTTTGGTGTGCGCTGAATACAAACATGCACATCTTTTCTTCGTATCACATAAAGTTTTTAAGATATACTATGATTTCACTTTTCGATAAGCACTCTCCCGGGAAACATCTGGCGCGGGTTGGGGCTTGTAAACCAAAACAAAAGCTAATGCATTTTGTGAGTTACGATATATTTCCGGTTTCTTATGGTTGTTGGCATATTCTTTTGTACTTCTAATAAATAAACAAATATTGGTCCCTTCTATTAAGTAAATTAACAGTTCAAAGTGAGGTCTACGCAATGAACGAACAAGGGTGTGGTTTTCAGTATTTAAAAGAAACGTTTACCAGTTTGAGTGAAGGCAAATTAAAGAGGGGTATTTTCACTGGTCAACAAATTCGCAAAGTTATGGATAACTCTTTGTGTAACGACAAACTTCCTGTTACAGAAAAAATGGCATGGCGCACTTACAAAGCAAATTTCCTTGGAAATTCTAGGGCAGACAACTACACCGAACTAGTGGAAAACATGTTAAGTGGATATGAGAAAATGGAGTGTAATATGTCTCTCAAAATACACTTTTTACATTTTCATTTGGATTTATTTTCTCCTAAGCTTGGAGCTTTAAGCGACGAGGATGGGGGAAGATTTCATCAAGAAATATTTGAAATGGAAAGGCGATATAAAGGGAGATCTTCATCCAGAATGCATGCAGTCTATTGTTGGTTCCTTGTAAAAGACAGTCCCGAGTCTAGTTACAAACGGAAGTCATCCAGAAAATCTTTTTAAATGGTTAGTTCAAATTCCGAGATTTTTCTCGTTATACACATGAAATATTTTTATTGTTGTTATGCTTTCTGTGTTTTAAACTATGTAACATCATTTTGGTATACAGTACACATTTTTCAAGTAATATGAGGCATTTTGAATCCCTAGTTTGTTGTAATTTTATCAGTAGCAGTGGAAAATAAGAAAAAAAAAGTTTTTTTTTCACAAAAATTTCAATTCACTTTTCCCGGAAAATGATACATGATGGGGAAATTTTGATTTCAAATTCATATTTAGGGCTCACATATTAGTAATATTCACCTATTTTTATTTCGGAGCAAGACAAAAAGAGAAAATTTGTTGTACAGTAGCCTATATAATAAGCGATAGATGTTCCAGCGGTGTTATTTAATGAACATTAGTAAAAACAATATAAAAACACATAAAAAATTATCTATAATGAGACTGTTACGGTTGCACGTTTTCAGTGACTGTAATTAATGGTATAATAGAGTTTTTTTTAAATAATATAACTATGATTTTTACTTTTCAATGATGCAACGAAATTTGGGGAGGAAAAAATTTATTTAATTTTATATGCTGAACTTCTTTCCGATTATGCCATCTTCAACGAATGAAATGCACTAGAAAATTTCTTTAGTCAACTGTCCGAAGACAGGCCCGAACCTCACAAGTGGTACCAACATGACACCACTTATGAGGCAACTAGGCCAGGAGATAATAGGATAGGGTGGCCAGTTCCATTGGTGAAATAAATTCATTTTCAAAAAAAGATATTTTGAATGCACATTTCTCTTTTCTAGAATGTATTTACCCTTTGTAAAACCCATAATAATGAATCAATTGTTTCAGAAAGTATTTTATTCCGAAATCACAATAGCAATCAGATCTCCATAAAAATGACCTCATTATAGGAATGGGACCTTTTCAAATGTGCTAAAAAATTGTGTAGCTTCTGTATATCTTAATGAATTCATGGAATAATGTCATTTCTTAAAAGAAAGTTGTATTCAAGTATGGCGAATAAAATAGCATCAGTAAATGTCTTTATCAAGAAATGGAATAAAACCCATTCCAAAATGACTGATTGAATTTTATATTACAAAAGACAAATAATAAGAACTTCATTATAATATTTACTCGAATCTGATAACCGACTCTTTCCGCTGTTGTTATGTGTGGGTATCGCTAATACCTTGAAAGAAATATTGTTCAGTGACATACCCTATTCATCTCATCTGAAGAATATCTTAGGTGCTTACGCGGAATTCCAAATCTAGTTTCAGGCTCAAACATTATGTTCTCCATAATGTATAAAAGCATGTAGCCTATGATTATACTTTGTGATGTGCATCACCACTGAAAGATAACTTATGGTCTTTTGAAAATATTATTCCATCCAATGAAAAACTTCACAAATATCACAATTGAATGGTTCAGAGCCATAGTGGGCCAAGTGCCATTTATGAAAAACGGAGAAAGCAAGGGTTAAAGTTAAGTGAATACCATAGTTTAATGAAGACTGACATATCATTTAGTTTGAATGTGTATACTTTATATTACTTGCTATATGCTTCCATTGAATTATGGTAATAACTTCATTTTAACCCTTGTTTTCTACGGTTTTAGTAAATGGCGCTTGGCCCAATATGGTTCTGAACCCTCCAATTATAGTCTAAATTATGTTAAGGGAACAAACAATATATTAGTCCAAAGAACTGTATTGCGATTAATGTAAATTTTGTCAATTACAGAGTACTTAAATCACTCTTAACAGTGCATATATCTTATAAGTAGCCTAATGTGGATTTAAGTTCGGTGTTTTGTAAGATTTTAATGATTTTCTGAGGATACCATAGTTGTGATTGCTTATTGTGAGCATGTGATAGTCGTTAATTGCTATTAGAAAGAATATAAAATTAAGGTGATGGGGTTTGAGATTAGAGTCCTTCTAAAGTGCTACTGAAAAGAAGATTATTAAATTGCTACCGCGGATCGAAAAATATGCGAAGTTGAGGGTGAAGGTGCCGTTAGTGAGCGTGTAGCACAGCGATGATTCCAGATTTTCAGCAATGGAGAAGACTAAGGTATGGAATATTGAACATGTAAGGAGAGTTTTGGGAAAAAAAGGTTTTTAAACGTACTCGTAGGTTGTCATATGAACTTGGTGCTTCAAAAGATAGATACAGTACATCGTCATAATAGCACCCTTAGAAGATTATACAGATGTTGTAAATACTTGAACAGACTCAACGCATCTTATCGCTAATCTCATGAATGACAGATGTATTAGGTGTATTATCACGTATGATGAAAAATAGCCATATTACAGCAATCCTGACACCTCAAAATAATGGCTTCATCCTCGTTAGCTTGCCAAAACCTTTGTTACACAAAGTCGGTTCGGCCCCAAAGTAATGTTATGTGTATGGTGCAATTCTGAAGGAGTGATTTACTGGAAATTTGTTCCAAACGGACGTCCAGTCTCAACAGGTAAAAGTTTTGAGAGAGAAGTACCTGACATTAGTTAATCGAAATGGAATTCTCCAGCATCGGAATAGTATATTACGATACAAAGTTGGTAAGTACTTTTTAGAAAATGGAGGAAATGTATGAAAAACTCGCTCTGCTCGTTTTTCAATTTCACAAATTTTGTAATGCACTTAAAAAACGTGAATTGTACCATATTTTTTGCATGATAGTATATTTTGAAAATAATATTTTAAAAAATCTTAATATACAGTGCAAACGTTACACTATGAACAGCTGACTGATTTTAGCAGTCTGGCCAATGTACAAACTTCACCATCAACTTCAATGTGAAGGAGTGAAAATGATTAAGATACTTGTAATATTTCGTGTTCAATTGGAATAATTCTTATTCGTTTTCGTTAAGTTAAGTTTGAATTGTTTAAATAACGTTCAGTACATTCAAATGCAGTGATACTCGTATCTTGTTTTGTATAATGTATATTATTTAACATTGCCTTTTGCGTATGAATTTTACATGCATTGTAGGATTGTAACATGCATAGAAGGCAGTTGTTTACATTACAACACTAGACCAGTTATTTGTAATATTTCAACATAGGCTACTTATCTTACTTGACAACTCTGAATTCAGTAAAATGAACTTCCAATCGTGGCGGCAGTTTGCTGTAAGTACGAAAAAACACACTATCGTGCAAGAAATAATAGCACTTTTTTTAAATTATGTTTCCACTACTTTGTTTCACTCGTATTTGGTTTTGAGGTTGAAAATTTATACTGGAAGCTCCTTGTATTTTAATACTTTATTTAAAGAAGAAAATTGTTAATTGAAGTAAGCAAATAGAATTTAAGGAATAATTTTTTCTACGATGAAGTTTCATTCGAAAAATAAAATAAAGTAAAATAATAAAGAACATTTTTTAACAAATTTGATTAAAGTGCCGCAACGCCTTTCTTCTTTGTATTTTTGCGTTGGGGAGACTTCTGAACAATCCTGTATTTTACTTTTGCACAATAACGTGTAAAATTTGCGTTTCAATTAATCTTTTTCTACTTGAAAAATAGCCTAAGTAGGAAAATAAATGAATAAATACATACATTAATTAATTAAATACCATAAAATTGTGTAAATTACCTCGTATTTTTTAAATATTTTGCTTAACTTATGAAACTTTAATTTATTTTAAATAATCGTTCTTGCCATTATCACCACCCTAATTAATGAATTGACGCCTTATTGTTACACACTTATTCCATTTTCACCTTTAACAAGGACCACAGCGCAACAATACAGATTGAAAACTAAGAAACTTCTTTTGCATCCGCAAAAGTTCTTAAGATTAAAAAAATGAAGGTACACGCTCAATTCTAACTCAGGGGAAGAAATGTTAATTCTTTTTCTGGGAACCACTCTTGGACGGCATTGAATGTGTCTCTAGTGTCTAACTTTTTTATACTCACACTACCGGCAAAGGTTTACTTTACTCAGAATCGACTTTTGTAATTTTATTCTTGTCCTACCCGTACTATAATTTTGAAGTTATTTACTTTAGTTGAAAATCATTTTCCTTATGACATTTCGACCAGAGTTTGGGACGGTGCCCATCTAGCCTTGTGATGAATTTGAAAATCCAAAAACTTTAGCGAAATCCAGAAATAACGGCTGGGGGTTCATCGTGCCAACCACACGATACCTTCGTTCTGGTTGGATGATTGTTAACCTTTGCTGAGGCATGTGGATATGAGGTAGTAGTAGACTGGTCGTCCAGGAGCACTTCATGGGCTGTTGAAGCTCGAATTTATTATTGTTTTTAAATCTTTGCATATCTATTATTTAATTCATACTACTTAAATTCAAAAACGAAATTTATTTTTGGAGGAAGTTACCCCCTCACTTTTAACAAATAATTTGGGGGTAGGAATGAAACTCAAATAAACATTGACATATTAATCGGCCTCGGTAGTGTAGTCGGTATAGCGCTAGCCTTCTGTGCTCGAAGTTGTGGGTTCGATTTCGGCCCCAGTCGATGGCATTTAAGTGTGCTTAAATCCGACAGGCTCATGTCAGTAGATTTACTGTGCATGTAAAAGAACTCCTGCGTGCCAAAATTCCGACACACCGGCGACGCTGATATAACCTCTGCAGTTGCGAACGTCGTTAAATAAACCATAATTAAATTGGCATACGAAATGGTACACACGTTTTCATCGTAAATTGTTAGCAGTAATGAAAACAGTCATTTTAAGGAGTTAGGTACAGCTTACAGCAGTAAAATTTTGGAAATATTCAACATTTTTTCCTCCATTACTATATCTACTATATCTACTATATATATTATCTACTATATATTACTATATAATGTAACTAAGTATGTGTAAAACACTGTTCTTCTGCTATAAGAAAAAAAATTTAAGATTTAAAAAAAATATATTTACATTTTTTTTTTTTTCAAAATTTATTTCACTGTGCAGTGATAAGGCGTTTCCCATGTAACTAAAAAATTATTCAACATTCTCTGATGAAATTTTTTGTGTATTTATGCATGTCATATGGACAATATGATGCAAGATTGCTTCTATACCTTTGATAGATTGTCTAATAAAAAATAAATTCATTGAAAAAATTATCAAATATCAGTATTTTCTTCTAACACAAAATAAATAATATATTATTTATTAAGGAATGTATTTGAAAGAGCATGATATTTTGAACATGAGATTCAAAAATAAAATAAAAGAGAGAGAACAAGAAAAAGTTAACAAGTTCATGAGTTATGAGGGAAACGCCACATCACTGCACAATGAACTACCACCCTTATGAATTTGGAAAAAAAAAAAAAAAAAAAAAAAAAAAAAAAAAAAAAAAAAAAAAAAAAAAAAAAAAAAAAATTAAATCGTAAAAACATTTTTTTCATATAGCAGAAAGACAGTGTCTTACACATACCAGTTTTCATTATTGTACAAGAAACCGTAATGGAGGAAACAATGTTGAATATTTTCACAAATTTTACCGCTGAAAGCTGTACCTAATCCCTTAAGTAGAGTGAACAAATAAAATTTCCCGCTACTAATTCCATGTGTCTCAAGTACTCTTAGACCAAGAATTGTGCCTAAATCGAAAATCCTTGAAAGAATATTATAAATTCTGTTTAGAGATTACAATGATGCTACTGCAATAGACAACATATTCATCGGAAAAGAAAAAATAGGTATATCTCAAACAACCCCAATAATTAATGGTCTTTCGGATCATGATGCTCAACTCCTAAGTATAAATATTAACACATCATCAAAAAAAAAAACTAACTAAAGTGAGATTCAAAAATTAAATAATTTTGAAATAAATCTTAAAAATGAAACATGGGAATCAATATACATCAAAGTGATATGAACAGTAAATTCATAAAACATTTCTAAATATTTTTGAATCCAGTTTTCCTGTAAAGTATAAAAATGAAACAATATGTAACAATAGATGGATTACACAAGGTATTAAAATCTCATACAAAACCAAGAGATCATTATACATACAGAGCAGTAATAGTAATGTTATAAACTTAAAACAACACTATAAAAATTATTCAAAAATATTACACAAAATAATTAAAAAAGCTAAAGAATTACACTATAATACAACAATACAAAACTCTGATAATAAAATCAAAACAACTTGGAACATAATTAAAAACGAAAGTGGACGATCAAAAAGTAAAGTAACAAACTATACCCTTAGGCTATATCTAACAATACCAAAAACGTCAGACCCAAATGAAATTGCAAACATATTTAACAAATATTTTCTTACAATAACTAATAACCTCAACATCCCTCAAGATAATGTTACCAACAGGTTAGATTCTTTAACACAACATTTTCCGACAAAATTCCCAAATATTTCCAACAAACAAACAAGAAATAATTGCAATTATTAAAAATCTAAGTCAAAAAAGTCCTCAGGGTATGATGAAATAACAAGCAAAATATTAAAAGCGAGTTCACATATTATAGCTGGGCTATTAAGTTATTTATGTAACTATTCAATGTTCAATGGTATATTTCCCGAGAGATTAAAATATTCAATGGTTATTCCTATCTTCAAAAAGGGAGAGACAACATCTCCAGAAAATTACAGACCCATATCACTTCTACCAGTCTTCTCCAAAATCTTTGAAAAAGTAATGTATAAAAGATTATATCATCATCTAGAAAGGTACAACATTTTAGTCCCAGAACAATTTGATTTAGGAAAAATAGAGGCACAGGAAATGCAACATTAAGTTTAACTGACAAAATTATGGAGGCAGTTAATAAAAAATTACAAGTTGGAGGGATTTTCTGTGATATATCCAAAGCATTTGACTGTATAAATCATAAAATGCTGCTTGATAAATTAGATTATTATGGAATTAAAGGTGTTGCACACCAATGGTTTCACTCATATCTCATAGATAGAAAACTGAAAGTTGAAATCAATGCAACTATGAAATATGCATCGACATGGGGAACTATTAATAATGAATTCCTCGAGTATCAATATTAGGTCCCCTACTTTTTCTAGTGTTTATAAATGATCTTGCACCCTAATAAAATATGTAGGTCATCCCATATTATTTGCAGATGACACAAGTATAGAAATTACAGCCAATAACTACAACACATTCCAATCTTCAACAGAGGAAATTCTCTTCAAAATATGTGACTGGTTTTCAGTCAATAAATTAGTATTAAATTGTAACAAAACTAACATAATTCAATTTAAATCCTGTCCAAATTCAACGTCGCAAATTTATAGCGCAATAATTAATAATAGATCCCTATTAGAAACAACGGCAACAAAATTTCTTGGCTTAAAAATCTATAATGTGTTAAATTGGAAAAATCATATTAAAGAAATTACCCCCAAACTAAATGCAGCTTGATTTGCTATTAGAATTGTGCAAAAGATAGTAAATATCAATACCTTAAAAACAATATACTATGCATACTTCCATTCGGTAACGAGTTTTGGAATAGGCCTAATATTCTGGGGAAATTCCACAGATAGTAACAATATATTTCTATTACAAAAAAAGAGTCATTAGAATAATAGTAGGTGCTAAATCTAGGGAATCGTGTAGGACTATTAAAAAAACTACAAATAATGCCCATGGCTTGTCAGTATATCTTTTCATTAATAATCTTCCTCGTATGTAATCGTGAAAACTTTGTAACTAATTCAACAGTTCATAGCATAAATACACGTCAAAAAATGACTTTCATACTCCATCGGCAAGTCTATCGTGCTATCAAAAAGGAGTGCGTTATGTGGCAGTAAAAATGTTTAATAACCTCCCTATCGATATAAAAAATGAAACTCAAAACATAAAATTATTTAGGGATAAATTAAAGAAGTACCTAATTTCTCACGCCTTCTATTCTGTAGGTGAATTCATGAGATTCAATAACACTTCATGAAATTGATACTAAAACTTTGTGTTGTACTAGTAGACTATATTGTAAATCTTGTCTGTATATATTTCATCTAGACTGTGACTATAAATTAAGATTCTATAATAGTATGAAGTTTTTTTTACTTGTTCCATATTCTAACTGTAAGCATGTATGAATACCATGGAATGTTAATAAATACAATACAATACAATAGACTTTACCACGAAATTGGCCGTAACCATATATGAGAATGTACTTATTTTCAGAGGAATAGGTTCTCTCAATACAACAAATTTATATAAAAGTCTACTACTGTAAAATGTTATTCAATAACATAAAATTGTGAGTTTTTAAATTTGTTTTCTAAATTACTTTTCCAGTAACCTTAGAAGAATAGTTCTACTCCACTGTAATTGAAATGGCAGCGTATAATTTACTGTTTCACTCATCCCGGGGAAAAATGAGATAAATAAAAAAAATAATATTTTTCAGGAGGGACATTTTTTTTTATTTCTAGTAATTCCATGTCTCTCATTTTGTTGGCGAACCATGTAATTGTTGTGTTTAATATCAGAAATCAAGAGGTTAGTGAAATATGCCAGTTTAACAAGTATTTTCTGATATTCAAGACTTATCTGTTTCTGGCCGCTATCAAAATTGACTTATTCCATTTTGATCCAGGTATAATTCATGACTTATCTGTTTATGTCCGCAAACAAAATTGACTTATTCTCTTACGATCAAGTGTATTCGTGACTTACCTGTTTCTGGATGCTATAAAAATTGACTTATTCTCTAAAAATGAAATATATTCGTGACTTACCTCTTTCTGGCCACTATCAAATCGAATTATTCCCTTAGAGTTAGTTGTATAACATACTATTAATTCATGATTATTTTGGAATCACACTGTTCGTATATGTAGTATTGTGCGTTTAATGATACACTATGATTTTTACTTTCATATTTTTTCATAACTGCAATACTGTGTTCACATTATGTAAAAATAAGGAATTATAAGATGTAAGCCTATTGGTATCTAAAATTCATCAAGTTTATCTAATATTTCTGTTATTCATATCTAAATAGCTCTTCATTTTCATTTCAGTTATATTGTTATCTTACATTAATCATATTAATAGGAAATAATACACTTAAATTTAAACCACTGCATAGGCACAGTAAAATATATATATATACGAATTGCGTGCGTAATATCAAGATTAAATCATTATAAAAAGTATAACATTGTTCCTTATTAGTAAAACAAAAAATATATAACTTCCTTTACTTAATGACAGAAAAAAATTTAAAAACAGTTTTTTAACAATGTTAGTATGCCTATTATTCACATTTCTTCATCGCTTGGAATCAAATCTGGGTCTATATGTTGAATGTTACAATTTGTCTTTAAATTCGCATAGAAATCATGAAAAACTGGAACAATGCACTTCAGTAAATCGAGGAGAACTTCCTGTTTTATGCGATATTGAAATAGGTCCTTCATGTAGTTTCATGCTTCATTCAATAGTGCAGTAGTTCCATGAATTTTGTAATTCAATTTTTGAAAAATTTCACTTTCTTCGTGTGATGTTTCGTACAGAATTATACCATAATAATTTGTTTATCTCATTCATCTTGCAGGACTCCATAAATAGTTTTCTTACAAATTCATTTTCCTGGCCACAACAAATGACAGGAATACAGCAAAAAAAAAAAAACCTACTTTATAGCATTTCCCTAGGGTAAAAGATAGCTACATCTGAATCCTTCCTTTTTCTTTAATCTACATCTTGACCACACAACTTTTAACACTATATCACTTCGAAATATATATTATAGGCCTATGTATTTCTCGTGTTAAATTCTATCGTACCTGGTTGATATGTTTCGGCCTGTTATGGGCCTTCTTCAGAACTGGTTACAACGGATACAACCCCAACATAATAGACAACATAATACTAAAGACAAAACATAATCACAAAAAACATAAGAATACAACACAAACACAAGAACACAAAAAATACATCACAGGAACATACGAAAACAAAAACACATACAAGAATGCAACCTCACTCAAGAAATTAAATTACAACATCGCATACGGAACAAATAATACTCTACAAAAACATCTCAACACACAAACAACACAAACAAACAAATACAACCACACAGGTGTATACAAACTCAATTGTAACACCTGCAACAACTTCTACATAGAACAGACAGGCAGATCATTTCAAACACGTTGCAAAGAACACATCACAGCCCTAACAAAATTACAAAACACATCCACATATGCAGAACACGTCACAAATACTAACCATACCTACAGAAACATCAATACAGACATGGAAATTCTACACACCCAACCAAAAAGCCAGAAAATAAACACACTAGAACAATACGAAATATACAGACACACAAAAAGACATCCAAATGAAATTCTCAACACACAACTCAATTTCAGAACACACACGCTTTGACTCCACATTACACTACACAAACACACCCCCACAGGAAACAAAACAAGAGGCGCCAAGACCAGCAACAACCATTTTCATTGAATTACAGAGTGATCATAATCACACTCAACACGTGAATAACCTGATATTATAAATTTATGATCTGTTTCGGGAAAGTTGTAGTCAACATGAAAATAATATTTGATTATTCCTATTCTGGTCTCTACAAGTGTCACTATAAAATATTACATGTTTTACAATAGAAGGAAGATTAGGAAGATTTTATAAATACACGATGCTATCTCATTTGCTTCCCTCGCTGCAATAGCCTTGTGCCACATGTAGCAAATTACTTCTTGAGTTGTGCAGTCATGAACTGTCAAAATGCAAGTCCACAATTGTTTTCTTTTACAGAATGCGATGTTCGTTTTTAAGTTAGGTGTTGGGATACATTGCTGTAATTTAAATGCTATGATTTTCATAAAGTTTTCATTCTTTGAGGCATTTTTATCATCCAGTTTTGTAGTATATGGCTTTTCTGCTTCTTCTTTGTGGTTCGTACACGCGTTCTATCCATCTATAGTGCCAATGTTGTCATTCTGAAGAATGTTTAATCTCATCTAGTAATAGTCACACTTACGATAAGTATCAGTCTTTGGTTTCTTGAAGGAGAGAATAAATGAATGAAATATTGTTTCATAGATTGTTGTGTTTACTGGTTGAACCATTTTTCACAGTACGATTTGTACATTACCGGTAATTTTTAAGTGTGCAGGTAAAATGTTATTTGTTGCTTTCTTTGGCGTAATGACTTTTGTGCATTGGGAAAGACATAATATTATGATTTCGAACTTTAGTCTTATCTTCTTCCGACTACTTTCTTCAAGGTGGTTTCCCCTCTCTCTTGTCTGTGTCTGATATAATTGATGTTTTCCTTAGTTTCTTAGCTAATATCACTTCAATGAATGCATTACTTTCACCTGATTTTTTTAAGAAGTAATCTTTCCATACCTCAAAATTTTCATTATATATATTCAAAGTGTACGCATGAGTAAGAGAACTATTTCTTTCCCCCAATTGCTCTGCATTTCGTAACCTGCAAGTCGTTTTTCTCTCTAATAAGGCTAGATGTATAGGGCCGTAACATTTTCCTATCACGATTTCCTATTGACCAATCTTCAGTAAATAACCAGTCTTTCAAAATCTGTGAGTTTGTTCTTGCATTTCATTCAACAATCTGTCAGTGGGTGAGATTTTCTAGCGACATGCTCCTTACTTTTAACATAGATATAAATAATTTTAATAATTTTACGTATATCTACAGACGTGTGCAAATTATTAGATTTAAGTGACATTCATTCCACAAAACTCATTTATTACACACTGTTTCCAACAAAATTAATATTTAGTATGAAACCCTTTGTTCTTTATGATCAATTTTATGCGGTTTGGTATGCTGTTCATGAGATTTCCACATTGTTTCTTGATGTCTTCATCCCTGTGCCATATTTGGACAAGTGCTTCCATGAGGTCCACCTTGGTGGTAATCATCGTTTTTTTTACGATATACCAAAGATTTTCAATTGGATTTGCATCTTGGCTGTTACCTGGCCAGGAAAGGACGTCTACATTCTTATCAGCCAGAAAATTAGTTACTGATCTGGCTTTGCGACAGGATGCTCCATCCTGCATGAAGACACATTCACCATCAGGGAACCAGTCCCTCATTTGTGGAAAAATTCGGGTTTCTAGGACTTTTTTGTACTGATCCTGTCTCATAGAATCCTACAGAATTATTCTGTGGCCAGTAATTCATCATAATTATGAAAATGTAAAAAATGTGGTGCTGAGTCTAATAATTTGCACATTTGTTTTATACATTTACTATTGTAATCCTTCTTTACTGGTTCGCAAATCTGAAGTATTTTCAGAGTACTGTAAGACATGCTTCTAAACCAAAAGTTATCAACAAACTGACACAAGGAAGTGGGTTATTGCATTGCAAGTGAAGTATGGTTATCGTTGATGAAGCTGCATTATTAATAAACAAAACTAGTGTTAAATAGAACTGATTATTGTTAGGACTATAGCGAAAAAAAATAATTTGATAATTTCATGAAACCATCAAACAACAAATTACATAAAATCATTAATCTAAACTTAAATCGGTAACAGATTACTAAGTTAATTATGTAAAATCCATAAAGAAAGTTTGATACAAAAAAAGCGGTAAATGCACTTACCTGTTTATTACCATACGTAAGATAAATGTGAAAAGTGGTAAAAATAAGATAAGTTGAGTTACGTGTTTATTACCAAGACTGTCATAAAAGTTAAAGGTGGGAATTACAAGATAACTAGACATATCTGTTTCTTACCGCGGATTTTATAACCTGTCTGAATTACCTTAAAGTGAAATTTGCTTATATTACCGATATTAGGTCTATTAAGAATTAATTTATCTTGTTACATTCAAACGACGGACAAAGGGCAAAAAATAAGTACTATCAAATACCTCCGTAAGTAGATGAAATTATTGGGGATCAGAGTGATTTCAGGCGTAATAGATCAACTACTGATCAGATTTGTTGTATTGGACAGATATTGGAGAAAAATGGCAGTATAAGTGTACAGTACAGCAGTTATTCATAGATTTCAAAAAGGTATATGACACGGTTAAGAGAGAAGTTTTATATAATGTGCTTATTGAATCTGGTTTTCCCAAGAAACTAATTCGATGAATTAAAATGTGTCTCAGTGAAATGTACAGCAGAGTCCGTATGGGTCAGTTTCTGCCGAGTGCTTTTCAAATTTACTGGAGGCTAAAGCAATGAGATGCACTATCACCTTTACTTTTTAACTTTGCTCTAGAGTATGCCATTAAGAAAGTTCAGGATAACTGACATGATTTGCAATTGAACGGGTTACATCAGCTTCTTGTCCATGCGGATGACGTGAATATGTTAGGAGAAAGTCCACAAACGATTAGGGAAGACAAGGGAATTTCACTTGAAGCAAGTAAAGACATAGGTTTGGAAGTAAATCCTGCAAAGACAGAATATATGAATATGTCTCGAGACGAGAATATTGTACGAATGTAAAAATTGGAAATTTATTCTTTGAAGAGACGGAAAAATTCAAATATCTTGGAGCAACAGTAACAAATAAAAATGATACTAGGGAGGAAATTAAAAACAGAACAAATATGGGAAATGCCTGTTATTATTCAGTTGAGGAGTTTTTATCATCCAGTCTGCTGTCAAAAACACTGGAAGTTAGAATTTATAAAACAGTTACATTACCGGTTGTTATGTATGGTTGTGAGACTTGGACGTTCACTTTGAGAGAAGAACAGAGATCAAGGGTGTTTGAGAATAAGTTTCCTAGGAAAATTTTTGGGGTTAAGAGGGATGAAGTTACAAGAGAATGCAGTAAGCTATACAACGCAGAACTGCACACATTGTATTCTTCAACTGAAATAATTAGGAACATTAAATGCAGACGTTTGAGATGTGCAAGGCATATAGTACGTATGGCCGAATCCAGAAATACATGTAGAGTATTAGTTGGGAGGCAAGAGGTAAAAAGACCTTTGAGGAGGCCGAGACGTAGATGGGGGGATAATATTAAAATGGATTTGAGGGAGGTGGGATATAATGGTAGAGACTGGATTAATCTTACACAGGATAGGGAGCGATGGCGGGCTAATGTGAGGGCGACAATGAAACTGCGGGTTCCTTAAAAGCCATAAGTAAGTATTAATGGTGTACTTTTCCATACGTTTTGATCACTCTCAGTATATGAATATTTCGATATTTCGCATGTAGGTTTAAGAGCAATAACAACATTGCCAGGTGGTGACAGGATTTTTTCTCGTTGCCAAACTTTCAGAACGGCCCCGAGGTTCACTCAGCCTCCTATAAAATTGAGTACCGGGTCTTTCCCGGGGGTAAAAGGCGGTCAGAGCGTGGTGCCGACCACACCACCTCATTCTAGTGCCGAGGTCATGGAAAGCATGGGGCTCTACCTCCATGCCCCCCAAGTGCCTTCATGGCATGTTACGGGGATACCTTTACCTTTTAACAACATTGCAGTTCTCGATCGATTTGCAGGTACCTTGCTGGCCGTTGTATTCGAGGTTCGTGGATTGAAACTCGGCCGTTGGCAATTAATTTTAAAGAATTATAAAATATTTATTTTGGCTTCATCTGGGACCTGTGTTAAAGCTGTAGATCTCGTCCTTGATATTTTTTTATTCTCCATAACTTCTGCAGTTTGAAGGATCTTGAAACAAGAACTAGAATTAGTAATACCATAGAATTATTACTGTAATTCTTTCAATATCGTTAATATTATTATTATTATTATTATTATTATTATTATTATTATTATTATTATTATTATTATCATCATTATCATTATCATTATTGTTGTTAATAATGTTAATATTTTAACTATTGTTATTATTATTATCATTATTATTATTATTATTATTATTATTATTATTATTATTATTACTAATAATAATATTGTTAGTATAACCTTTTAAGTAGTAATGGCAGTGATAAATCAATATTGTCTTTCTCTTAATATTCAATGAATATCCAGTATTGAGAATCGTATATAATATTGACTGAATTGCTTGCCCAGAAACAGAGAGAATTCCAGTGTAATGAATTTCAAGTTTTCACGTTTCATAAAGTTTTGTTCTCTTTTGGCCTCCATGAGATTACCGGTGCTATCCACCGCATGAAAATAGTCGGCGTCCGTTATCTTCTATGCCATGCGAATAGGCCTTGTGTGCTGCATATCAACCGTATTCACATGTAAATTGTGGCTATGTCACTTGAGTTGCATAACAACGCATCTAACTGGCTGATTCCATGTCACATCAATTCTTGTGCATACATTTGTCGAAATGCAGCAACCAAAAGTTTGGTTTATTCGTATCTCTCGATACAGATAACATTTCCAGTGCTAGTCCCGGTGAGCCAATTTTGTTTGATTTATGAATCTAAAAGGTACCTATGGATAGTGCAATATATGTCGAAATCCCGTCCATTATTTTCTTCGAAATTGGATTCACGTCACTAGTGATGGGAGATGTAATTACGTAATTATCAGTATATCGGCGTCAATCACGACTCAAAAAACCATTACGCTATAAGAATCGGAGTCGCGTGTTTGTCCAGGAAGTTCGCGTTTTTCTCCGAGTCATGAGAGTATATATTTCGTGCAGAAAGATGACATAATTCAATATCTACTTGTTATGCAACAGAATTATCTAGAGAAGGCATGTTCAGCTTCCAGCAGGAAGTCCAATCCCTTCGTTGGCAGTGTGGTTTGCATGTTTTCGTATTGTATACAATGTCCTGAGATTTTGCAAAATGCTTGTGACATAACCATTGAGTCTTTCCACTGATATCAATGTTAAATGTTGGGCATGGATTCTCAAAAGCGTGAGGCAGAACTGATCATTCATAATTCTGAATGACTAATAACACCATTAACAATTTTATTACTTTTCCTTAGATGTCATAAAACGAAGAATGAATTATTACTCTTCATTTTTAAATTAAGTTATAAACTAAAAATCTTTCACTACGTAGAATATCCTTCAGAGGCTCACTTGCCAAAGCGAATGATTTCAGTCGCTGGTGGTTTCGGAATTCTTCATATTGGACGAACTTTCAGAACGTTTAACAACGTCAGATTCTCGGACCCATTTCCCTTCCATCGGAAACAAATGGACATTTACCTTCATTCATTATGAAAAGAGAATATATGAAGGTTTCAGAACCATAGTGGGCCAAGCGCCATTTACTAAAACCATAGAAAACAAGGGTTAAAATAAAGTTATTGCCATAATTCAATGTAAACATATAGCAAGTAATATAAAGTATGCACATTAAAATTAAATGATATGTCAATCTTCATTAAACTATGGTATTCACTTAACTTTAACCCTTGCTTTCTCCGTTTTTAATAAATGGCGCTTGGCCCAATATGGCTCTGAACCCTTCATATCCACTGCCTTGTGTTTGTCCTATTTTATCTTAAGCGCTGGTTTTATGCCAAACTAGATATATGAAGGGAGAATAATATTAATTTTACATTTGAATGTGTTATTTGATAAACTACGCATGTCCTTAGCTACAAGGTTTGAGAAAACTGCAAAATTCTGTTTGCAGCTTATAGATATAGGATCTATGTTCTTGTGTCTTTAGGGCGATCTTTCGTTATGAATTACACTATTCTTAGACTTTTAAACAAAGGTTTAATTATATTTGAGAGCGCCAAAACGCCCTAAATTTCGTGGACATATGTTGTTTCTCAAAAACACGAAATGTTTTAACTAAAAATTATAATAGGCTCCTAGTTTATATTTATTTTGTGTGTAAGCCAATGGATCTTTTTCCCCTAGGTCGATAATTAAAAATTGCTTTGGAAATCTGTTGTTGCTCATTCTGTTGACATTATTTTTCCAGTTTTCTTGATATCGCCAAATGTATTCCATCAATGGTTCAGCCTCGAGTTCCTGCATGATATCCTCATTCCACTTGTGGTCGAATTTAGTGTATCCTGCAGTCCTCCTCATGAATCTCAACTCACATGCTGTAATTCTGCTAATAACATGAGATCTTAAGGTCCATGCCTCACTTTCGTAAGAGGAAACTGATCTTGCGAGATTATTTTACAGGCGTAAACGAGTATTTGAAAAGATAGGTTGCACCCAAAGTAAATGAATTCATTCACCCTTTCCAGAATTTTGTTTTCTAAACATATTTTACTTTGAATTGGGTCTTTGCCAGAAAATTCCATAATTTTTGTTTCATCAGGTGAAATTTCCATGTTATATTTTTGTTTAGTCAACTGTCCGAAGACAGGTTTGAACCTCACATGTGATACCAAGAAGGCGCCATTTATGAGACAACTAAGCCAGGAGATAATGGGGTAGGATGACTAGTTACTTTCCCCATCCATTGCATAGATCGTCGACTAACTACATATTACACTATTCAGATTTCAGATGCATACAAACTATTATTCTTCCTCTGTCACATCGTCAAGTGAGATGTACTGCCTGATGATAGATATAGGCCTAAATACCAGCTAGAAACTCAATCAGAGGAATTTTCATGTTATATTGACGAGAAATTATATGAAGTCTATGAAGTATGTTTGTAAATAATAATATAATATAATATAATATAATATAATATAATATAATATAATATAATATAATATAATATAATATAATATAATATAATATAATATAATATAATATAATCTTCTGTTCAGTTCTCGCCCCAACGGGGATAATAAATTAATACTAAGTATTCACAAATAGCAGGCTTGCCTTATATGTGATTAGCATGGCAAAGAAAACAGCTTAAAGCAACACAAGAAAAAAACGAAACAAAGAACACACCAAACTTCTCTGTATGTCTTCTTTTCTACCAGAAATTTAATCTGAAGTTTCAGAATTTCTAAGAAGAAATCTTAAGGAATCATCAACAGCTTAAGGTAGGAATCGAAGTAATGTTTCATGTTTTATTATAAAGGAGGACACTTTCATTTACTTGTGTTGTACAATGTTTATCTTTCCGTTAAAATTTTTTCTTCTTCCATTTCCTAAGCATTGTGGTTTCAAAGATTTGCTCAGTTTTACTGAGTTAGAAACTGACGACAGAACTTAATTCTTTTCATCTAAGTCATAGAAGGATAGGATATAAGAGCTATATACTAGTTAAAATAATTTTCTGTAATATAAATTGTTATGTTAATGAAGAATCCACAAAATATTTACAGTTTGAAGATTTTCTTGTTATATTTGAAAAAAGTGTAGGTAAATTATGATATTTTGGCATAGTTCTTTATAAAATACTTTCTTATTTTGATTTGTTCCGTTGTATTTCTAATTATGCATTTTTTTTAATTTTACCGTGATTTTACTACGAAATTATTCATTGTACCGGTACTTAAATTATTATTATTATATTATTATTATTATTATTATTATTATTATTATTATTATTACTCTCTGTCAGATTATTGTTTACGAAATTAGTTGCTAATTTCTTCCTTTCATTTTTTTTTTTCAATTTTATTGCAAGATTATTGCACCTTGTACCTAACTTGACTGTACAATTACGTGTATATTACTTTTTTTCTTTTCAAAGATATTTGAAAACTGTTTCTTGCGAGGTTACAACTTTATTTAAATGTTAAACATGTTCATAGAATATTTCTGTAAATTTATATAATAAACTGCTCCTTTACTTTCTATTCTATATTTACAGATTAATTGAAACTAGAGGAAACATGCATGTTACATGAAATTGATTTTTTTATGTTTACTTCAAATTTATAATTCATTGTTCTCATTTTTAGTAACTTTTTTTAGCTTAAGGTAAAGATATTGAGTTAAATAAACCTAGAAGTATATGATGAAAATTTACTTCCAAACAATTGAAATTATATTAAAAATAAATTTATTGTAATTATATAAATTACTTAATACTAAATATTATAATGTATTTCTTCTTTATATTAGCCTTAGGTTCTAGGGTTTTTTCTTTGGACAAAAATAAAGTGTAAATTTTCTTAGGCATGGTTAACACGATGTGGTGTTTACTCAGCCTCTAACAAAAATGGATTCCAGGGGTATTTACTTGGGACTAAAGACGGCGGGCACGTAGGATTGACATCCCTATTGCCATTAATGCCAACTGTCAGTAAAGGTGAGAGATTTAACCTCCCAGCAACCTCTGAGCCGATTTGATCTGCAGTGAGGTTGACTTTACCTTTACTTTGCTAGTCCTATATAGCAAAAACTACGAAATATATTTCATTGACAATGTAGAATTTGTATGTCTTGTGTCAGATTAAAACTCAAGGGCGTCAAAGATTCGAACTGGCCGTTTCATGCATATTAAAACTAACTTTATCTTCTCAATCAATTGCAGAGTATAGTTACCTACGTTTAAAAATCGATCATGTATTGTTTGTCTCAGAAGTAGGCTATATTTGAATATCACGTCCCTTGTCTTTCATTTTACTTCAACTTTTCAATACTGTAGTATGCTACATTAGAATATTAATACACATTGCAAAACTACAATTTTTATAATTTTGTACAAATACCTTAGCTATTTTGACATCAATGTTTCTTACTCGATTACTTAGTTCATGTTCTTTACATTCGAAATTCTTTACATTTGATGGTTTTTCAAGTGGTCTACAGTAGGTAATTCGTCTAAAGGCAGTTCATTTACTCGTATATGCTGACTGTTGGGTTCTTATCTATGACAGTGAAAGCGTTTTGGAACGATTTTCCTTCCTTTGCAACGTTTGTATATATTGTCTTTATGAGGTATATCTAGGGTGAAGTTGCCTATTTCCGTGATACTCCTAATCCCGTTATACTTTTTTAAAATTGATTGTCAATCAAAGCTTTGCCGTTCGACCATAGCGCCAGACATCTTTCTCGAAAGAGTGCATCTTTCGCCTACTTTTGAGACATCGGTGAACTTTCTAGCAAGATATCCAACTCCGTGACATTCAGTGAAAAAAAGTATCACGGAATTAAGAGTATTACGGAATTAGGCAACTTTACCCTACTAATGTTGCTGACTTATGTAGTATTAAATTTTGTATTTAAAATGTTTAATTGAAATTAAAACACTGTCTCTTTAAAAAAAATGGAAGGAAAATTTGGTTATGTAGAAACTGTACACAGACCTACATTTATATAACTCCAGTTATGATTAATAAATTACAGATTCCGATGCTATGAAGTTATGCGGTATAATCGGTCTTCCTTATGCAGAAATCAATACATGCTTTGAACATAAAGTTGCCAATTATTTGCAGAACACAGTTATCATTTCTGTAGAAGTAGGATACAGTGTAGTTTAAAAATTAAACCAAAACGAGAATTCTCTGAATATTGTGACCGCTTATCGCAGCTTATGGTTTGACACGGCTAGCTTGCAGTCTGTTGTTGAGACCTAACGTACCAGCTGTACGACTGCTTTTGAAATAATTCCTTTAGATAGGTTCAGTGCACAATACTGCAGCTGACATTGGCAGCGTTGATAGGTGCCACTACCTAAACTTACTCAAGTAATGAAGTACGGTGCAACGTAAATGAATTGTGGAATATGCTTAGAGTTATCAGATAATACGCATATGTATTTTTAGGTTTTTAAAAGTATGTTTTTAAATGTATTGCAGGAATTAATTGGGATTAACATTTAGAACTCAAGCATACGAAAAGTCATATGCAAATTATAGTTTTTTATTCGAGAATTTATGTGCATTTGGGCTCTTTTCAGCCTGTATTAGATTGAAAGCTGTGAGACTATCATGATATGATTCTTCCACTTAACACACAGCATCACCAGCTTTATGCCCTATGTGGGATTCGAATCCAACACAATGGGTTTCGTCGAGGCGAAAGTTACCCTTCGCCGTAATCTGTGTATAGCGCACATTTAATATTTATTTTTTTTTAACTATATAATTAAATAGTTGTTCAGACGTGGTCTAATCATAACTGTAAAACATTTTTACTGTTTATTGAGAAAACCAAATTATTACGTAACTGTAATCAATAATGCCAACTTTCTATTTATTTAAATGACACTATTCGCTTTAACATGAATAAATTACTTTTATGTTATATTGGCATTGCCAGGCACTTTCTACTATTACTATTTAAAAATATCTTTTGGTAAAACAAAAATATTAAGCCTACACAATATTTTCATAACCTCGAATTGTTATTGACCTCGAAAATCGTTATAGCATGACAAATAATATACATTAATATAATAATAATAATAATAATAATAATAATAATAATAATAATAATAATAATAATAATAATAATGATTTATTTAACGTGGCAGAGTTTAGGCCATACGGCCTTCTCTAACACTCAACCAGGAGTAAAACTGCGTTACAAAAACACTACAAATTTACAAAGTACACTACAATTTTACACACAAAACTGAATAAGATAATAATAATAATAAAATGCAAACAACAAGTAAGTAGAAATGAAAATATTCTCATTACATAATTAAATTTTTGAATTATATTTTTTCTCCCTGCAACATAGTTCTAACAAAGCTATATTATATTAATTCTCATCATTTTAACCAACTATCTATCTCAACTTAGTTATAATTCTTTACATATTGCATATAGACTGGATTAAATTAAATTAGCTCATAAATTAAGTTATTACTTTATCTTATAGGTTTATCTCAATTCAAATAAACATATACTAATCGTGGGTTCGATCCCGGGCCAGGTCGATGGCATTTAAGTGTGCTTAAATGCGACAGGCTCATGTCAGTAGATTTATTGGCATGTAAAAGAACTCCTGCGGGACAAAATTCCGGCACATCCGGCGACGCTGATATAACCTCTGCAGTTGCGGGCGTCGTCATTTATTTATACTAGTCGTTAACTGAAGAATATTGCTGGAGAATCTTTTAAGTGTATTGTACATATTCATAACTTAAATATGTATATAACTGTTGTAGTGATTAAGGCTGGTAAAGTGGAAGAGAAGGCCTTATGGCCTTAACTCTGCCAGCGAAAATAAAACATTATATTCTATTCTAATAAAATAATCGGCATAATATTATAAGATATGGAACCTAATTTTAGGAAAAAATTAAACAATACTATTTATAAATAACTTTAATTAAGTGTATACATAAAAAAGATTCGCGACAGCGGATAGCTCAATTGGTAAACCAAGTGGCTAACGACTGGAAGGTCCGGAGTTCGTTCCGGGCTGATGACGAGTTTTTTTTTCACCCAGAACGGCTCCGAGATTCTTTCAGTTTCCCATAAAATTGAGTACCGGGTCTTTCCAGGGGAAAAATGGCGGTCGGAGCTTGGTGCCGCCCACACCACCTCATTCTAATGTCGAGATCAAGAAAGCATAGTGCTCTACCTCCTTGCCCCCGAAATGTCTTCATGGCATGTGTAGGGGATACCTTTACCCTTAAAAGAATTCACTCACAATTAATACATTTATTTTAGTGCCTCATTTTTAATAATGTCTAAAAAGTTAATCACTAGACATTAAGAAATATATTTTCAATGTGATTTCACTATTTTGAACGCGGTTCGAAATACTTTTGTGTTTCACATGTAGAAACATCCAACGTTTCGGAGCTTCATGTCGGCTCTGTGATCAGGGAAGGTAGAAAGAACGGCTTTTAGTAACGGACTCTACAAAAAGATTCCACGTCTATATAAGATAATTGTAGATTTTCTAGTTATAAAAGAAGTAAACTCACAGATCGACAGGTTTGCCTAAAGGATCTTTTCTTTTCAAATTACTACTATATTAAACATAGCATCTTCTCATTTTTTAACAAGGACGGACTGTTTACAGCAACTATAATAAGTCCTATCGATACAATTACATTACAGTTTAGCACGACTTTTATCTTCAAAAATAAAAAACCTGTATACTTTCCTGTTTCTGACATAAATATTTTAAACATAATACATTTTGATTACACAACTTTCAACACTGTATCACTAAGGGATTAAAAATACGTAATATATATTACTTTCACATGTTAATGAAGTTTAAAAATACCTTAGTTGATTTGTTTCGGCTTGGAAGCCACCTTCAGAACTTCAGGGTCCGTGCGTGCGTCTTCCGGTGTCTTTGCCCCTGTTGGGGATGCGTTTATGTTGTGTAGTGTGGAATCAAATAGCGTGTGTGTTCTGAAATTCAGTTGTGTGTTGAGGATTTGTTGTGGTTGTGTTTTCGTGTATCCGTATATTTCGTATTGTTCTAATGTGTTTAGTTTATGATTTTTCGGTTGGATATGTGGAATTCTCAAGTCTGTGTCTATTTGCTGTAGGTGTGGTTGGCGTTTGTGATGTGGTCAGCGTATGTGGAAGTGTCGTGTGATTTGGTTATGGCTATGATGTATTCTTTGTAACGTGTTCGAAACGATCTGCCTTTCTGTCTGATGTAGAAGTTGTAGCTGTTGCATGTGAGTTTGTGTACCCTATTAGGTTGTATTTGTTTGTTTGTGTGTTGAGATGGTTTTGTAGAGTGTTTTGTGTTCTGTATACGACGTTATGCAGTAGTTTTTTGTGTTCTTGTGTTTGTGTTGCGTCCCTATGTTTCTTGTAATTATGTTTTGTCTTTTTTATTATGTTGTCTATTATGTTGGGGTTGTATCCACATTCTTGTGCTTTCTGATGGTGTTTATTTCTTCTTTGTATCTTGTAGGCTCATTGGTATGTTGGGTAGTCTGTGTACCATGGCTCGAAATGCAGCAGGTTTGTGATATTTTGGGTGATTGGATGTGTTGTGTAAGTGTGTGGTTGTTGGTTTGGGTTTTCTGTTGATTTTGAATGTGTGTTTGTTATCTACTTTTGTTATTGTGATGTCTAGGAAGTTTATGGATTTGTTTTTTTTTCTCGATTTCTAATGTGTAGTGTAGCTTTGGGTGTATTATGATGGGTGTGTTGGTTTAGGTTTTGAATCTGTTTTTTCTTTCCTTTGTATAGAGTTATTATGTCGTCTACGTAACTGTGCCAATATATTATGTTGTCTGCGTATTTGTTGTTGTCTTTGTTTAGTATGTATGTCTGTTCTATGTTGTTTATGAATACTTCTGCTAATATGCTGGAAATAGATGATCCCATGGACAAGCCTTCGGTTAGGATGTAATATTTGTTGTTTTATGTGAAGTAGTTTTGTTTTGTGATCGTGTCTGTAATGTGGATGATTTCTTCGATATGTTCTTGTGGTATGTTGTTATTATTGAACATCTGTTCTAGTATCTTAGTGTCCTTTATTCGTATGTTTGTATATATATTACTTATGTTAAAAGAAGCTAATGTTGCACTGTGTGGGATGTGTTTGTCCTTTACTTTATTGACTAGGTTTATGTTGTTTTTTACTGTTGTCTGTTTTTCGAATTTTATGTTGTTACTTATGATGTTGTCCATGTGTGTGGCTAGTTTGTGTGCTAGTGCATTTCGGTAATTTACTAATGCTCTGATGGGATTGTTTTCTTTGTGTACTCGTATTTTCCGTAGTGCATTTAGTTTGGGTGCTTCAGGTTTGATTTATTTAGCTATTTTTTTGTTGTTAAGTATTATGTGACTGTTTTTATTTACTGTGTTCTTTACTACGGTATGGTACAGTGATGTGGGGTCGTTTTTCAATTTTGTAATGATGTTTATATTTTATTGTGCGCATCTTGTTTGTGTATGATTACTATGAAATTTCCTTTGTTACAATATAATAAAAACATAAAACATAATTACAATAAACATAAAAACACAACACAAACACAAAAACACAAAAAATACATCACACTAACATACGAAAACAAAAACACTCAAGATCGCATCTTCATTCAAGAAATTAAATACTGTATAAGGTCGTATACAGAACACAAAACACTCTACAAAAACATCTAAAACACAAACAACACAAACAAACAAATACAACCTGACAGGTGTATACAAACTCACATGCAATAGCTGCAACAACTTCTACATCGGACAGACAGACAGGTCATTTCAAACACATTACAAAGAACACATCACTGCTATAACCAAATCACACAACACTTCCACATACGCAGGACATATCACAAACGCCAACCACACCTATAGCAACATAGACACAGATTTGGAAATTCTACATATCCAACCGAAAAACCATGAACTAAACACATTAGAACAATAAGAAATATAGGGATACACGAAAACACACCCACAAGATATCCTCAACACACAACTGAATTTCAGAACACACACACTATTTGACTCCACACTATACAACCCAAACAGGGCCAAAGGAAACGGAAGACGCATGCACGGACCCTGTAGTTCTAAAAATGGCTTCCAAACCGAAACTAATCAACTAAGGCATTTTTAAACTTATTTCATTAACACGTAAAAATAATATATATTTTTATATATTTTATTCCTTATAAATTAAACAATCAGTGGGACTTGTACACTAGAGGTAATTTTTATCTATAGACATATCTCTACAAGAATATTGATTCCTCAATTATCATTTCAGAAGTTAATACAAGCACGTAATTATTACTATTTGCATTTAGCAGCATGTGAAATGTTTTACACCATTGGTAATATTTCTTGAGTCCCAAAGTAATGATTATTACAAATACAGAATAATCTGAGTTCAAAATATTTCAAGTTTCTATTTTTAACTTAAATCATAGACTATATTTAAACATCTGATTTCTTACATTATCAGTGAAAATGTTATTTTGTCTATAAACAATATTAAAATTTTAAATTAACTCCACAATTTCAGAAATTATATAAAACATTGGGTTAATTAAAAACATAGCTTCGTGAATAAATTACATAAAAAAAGCCATTATATTAATTCGTATAATTATCCGTGATATGGATGTCTATATTTTATATTACCGGTACGACAGGGAATTCTGAATGAAAGAAGTGTATAACTATCGCGTGTATGAAAATCTACAAACTGAAAATCATACGCGTACATTAGTATTTACAGAATACCTAACGTTTGTCAGATGTAATTCTAACCGATACAATCTTGTCGGCAATTACTTTAAAAGCTATTGACATCAGAGTAATTAAAACTATAATCGATGAGAAATTCGTGTTTAAATTTTCAAGTCGGATTGGATTAAGTTCAATTTTGTAAATATTGTGCTACAGTTGTAGATTATTTAATTCAATATTGCACAAATATTACAAAAAAGCTAACATTTATATGCAATAAACGACAGGACTCATATCATTATTATCACTATCATAATCATCATCACCACCATAATCATGTGTTTCCTGCAACAAATTTACATTTATTGAATACAATGTTTCTTTAGGTGTGTAGTGCATCTTTTATAGACTGATCAAAGATTTTACAGTTTTCATATAGTCTTGATGTTTTATGTTTTTACGCAGGATATTCAGTTATTTCAACAAATTATTTTAATTTTAGTAGTATTTTATTCTTATCGAATATAGGGAAAAATGTTAATTTTGAGACCAATTTACGCTAATTTTATTGTAATTTTTCCCCTAATATGAATGGGCATGTTTTCCGTAAATTATTCTTATTAGGTGCCAATGTGATCATTTTGTATCATTGTATTAAAGGAAATACAAATTGATGCCGAAGTATCGAGTCTCCCATAATGTGGGAGATTTCGAAAAAGTATAACAAACGTAGAAAAACTTTAAAATCCGACACTTACAACACATATTTTGCTCCTGAAATATTTCGAAACGCATGAGAATTTTTCATCGGTGTTTATTTCCAGACATGCCTCGTGAAACCATTTTTGGTATTCTCCAACACACTGAATACAAAGTTCTCTAACATTGTCACCGCAGTAATACCCACAACACGCGGCACAATCGGTATTTTGAATTGTCCACATTATTTGATGAATAGCTCCTCCCCTCCTACATACCGAGCATTAGATGGCTTCCTTCTGTGGGGAAAACCTAACTTCTTTTTATTGATTAGTTTCCTTCGGCTGTTTCCTATATTTTTTTCAAATCTTATTAGTTTGAGTCTTGCAGTTTTCTTACTCTTTTTCTACCAGACGAAGTGTTAACAGCGGAACTGGCGACAGTTCTTCAAAGGAAGTATCAGTAGGTGAGGAATTAGGCAAACCTAAATGTCCTTGTGCAGATGGTGTCCGTGATGTTCTTGGGATAATGTCTTCTTCAACACCAATTTCACATCAATTTTCGGCTGGAACCAGATCGTACTCAAACATGTTATCCTGCAGTATGTCAGGATGTCAATTCTCTTACGTCATTAATTATTATTCTTATATACTTTACATTCTAGACCAAAATATGCCAATGTAATTGATCTTCCATGTTTGTATCCAGAGTTATACCTTCTCCTATTTGTTCGTTATGAATGAAAATTAAAATATGGTTTTTAATATGTTTCAATGGAAGATTAGTTTCATACAAGCAGGTAAATATTTATTTATTTACTTATTTATTTATTTATTTATTTATTTATTTATTTATTTATTTATTATTTTTGCTAATAATATATATATATATATATATATACATACAAAAAAACTTTAGCTCGCCCCTGAAAGAGTAGAATCGTGCTCAGGGGCGGATTCCTGAATTGAAATAATAATTATACAATACAATTTATCTTACGTCTACTGTGCAATTATAGTATATAAATTTAAATTTACAATTTTTCAATTTTTATAAAATCCATACATAACTTTTTAAATTTAATACTAGAACTATTAGAATTGACAAGATTAGGATACTTAAATATAAATTTGTTATATATTCTTGGGCCTAAATTACTACTATGATTAAATACTGTAACAGTGTTGCATTTTGGTTCAAACAATCTTAAAGAATTCATACCTTTTGTTCCATAACTATGAGAATACAATTCAAAATTATTTCGATTTTTACGTATGAATTTTATTAATACAATATAATAAATTTGTCTTACGTTAAGTACATTAAAGTCTAGAAACAAATTTTGAGATGGAAAATCAATAGGTTTATGAAGACATATTTTAATTATTTTCTTCTGTAATAAATAAAGATATACAAAGAGAAAAATGATAGACGGACTAAGTGACACTAAAAAACTCTATGAAGGATTGCGAACTCTCCTAAGATCAAAAACATAAAAATGTTGATGGAGACAGTCTCCCAAAAGGACCACAAACAAAATCAGGGAGAACTCGACAGATGTTGAGATCTCACTAAAACAGTGTCAAACTCTCCCCGAGATACACCCTCAATCAATAGATAACAGCACACTCGAAACAAAGATAATTGTTTGAGGGTAATCACTTTGGCGTCTTAACTAATTTGTAAAATGTATATACAATAATACGTGCAGCTCTAATATCACACATAGCCTATAAAGTCGAAATACAATAAACTAAATATAGTATCTTAATTTCATGACTGAAAAGAAAAGTGTAACTCACATGTATTATGTTTATTGCCTTCTGTGAACATAAAACACAATTTGAAGCCACGAGATTCACATTCACGGTGATTAAATACACAGTCAACACAGATCTCACTTAGTTCGGTTTTTCTCACTACGAACAGTGCTCGCAATGGCTACTTTTCTTAAAGTGTCGAGATCTCCCAAATGTAGAAATCTCCCAAAATGACCTAAATTTCTTTTCTTATTTATAATTCTGAATCCTGACACATTTATTAAAAATCCTTATTTTTACTTCTTTGACGCCTAGTCTTATTTTATTTTTTCACTGATTTAAATTTTGCAACCTTCTAGCAAAAATGAAAAACTATGAAAGTTTTATTTTAAGTCCTTCTTGTGCTAAAAATCAAACATACGATATATAAAAAGGAGAATAATTTAAATTTTCAGTATGCCTGCTCCATTAATCTTACAGTTTTCTCCTTAATTTATGAAAAATATGTTTTACAAACTATTTTTGGTGTATTGAGATAGAATCAACTTGCTTTAAATAAAAATAAAGTACATATTTTATTTTTAAGTCAGTATTGGAATATAAATTACTAAATTTTGTGTAATTTTGTATTTACGATTTAATATACGACTTGCAGTAAATCATTTATTCCATTTATTAACGTCCACACCATCAGCATTTCAATAATGACACATTATTAAAAGAAACGTTATGTAAATTTTATATAATTAATAACAGACATCTTAATTATTACCCAAGCAGAATCAGTCCTTGAAAGAGGAGTAATTTAAGAATTTTTAGTTCTTGAAGTAAGTGTTAACGTGAACTAGAATCAATGAGTAACAATAATTATATTATTCGTAAATTTGATACTTTTGACTCAGGGGAAAAATGTCTTTACAAAATTATGATGTAGAAGATATTGTGACTGAGTGAAAATTTTATTTATTATTATTATTTTTTTATTAACATCATCATCACTATCAACCAATTTTTGCAAGATAATAGTATCTCTTTACTCAAATCTGCCTGATTTCCTTCTCAGCGGATCTCTTTCGCCAGTGTCTTTGTCTTTTAAACTATGATAATCCCGCCTTTCGCTATAAATTTACTTTATTCGTGTTCCATCTACTTGTCAATGTAAAGAAAAATTAAGACGTCTTTAATTTAAGTATTCTAAGCAGTAGTTCCCATTTTCGCTAATTAATTATGTAATATGTAATTCTGGAATTCTCAGTTTATAATATTTTCCATTAATTCGACCTCTTAATGAAGTTTTATTTCATTTTTAGGAAGTCTTGGTATGTCTATTTTACTAATGCGTCCAATCCATTCAATATCTTATCATTGAGTTTAAATATATTTCTTCAATTATTACATTTCTTATCATCAAAGCAGCGATACATTTATGTACTTAATTTTTCCTTGTTCCTAATCATATTTTATCTTTCCAATTTATGATAAAGTTAGAGGAATGATTCTGTTTTACAATATCTCTAATATTCAATTTTGAGTAAATATTCCAAAATTCATTCCAAGATAACCGTCAATATCTGCATTTTCTCTTATATTCTCATAACATATTCTGAAAGTTTAATATTTTAAATTAGCTTCTTGGTAGAATTACGTAAACTAATACTTGGCAAACTATTGTTTTACTATAGAGGACGATAAGTTTATTGCAGCTATAGAAACATTTACTTATGTTTAGAAATTATAACAATAATGATAGCGAACTGCAACTATTTCTCTACACATTGCTTCTTTTACATTCTCTATCCTGCCTACATACTAAGACACATCTAATTGCTTTAGCGAAAGTCTTGAAATTATTAATTTAATCATCTATTAGATTAAAAAAATCTTCTAGTCTGTATTTTAGGTTCAATACATTAGCTTCAATTTTTATCTATTGATACTAGATGCTACATGCAGTCCCAATTCTTAACTTTTTAAATAATTATAGAAATAACTTTACATTTGATGAATGGATAATTCTATTGACTGAAAACCTAAACCTGCTACGTTTATGTATACGGTATATCATTAGCAGTCTCACATTTATTTTAATTAATATTTTATCTTAAAAACGTTTTCAAAGATAGCAAACTTCCGTTACAGAATACGGTTTAGTCCTATGGGATGAGTGTAAAGTTTGCTTGCAAAAAGAGAATTTTGAATTATCATTGTTTGTTCTGTAATGCCATGTCTTCCTGTATACAAAAATTTTCGGACTAATGTGTCGTCATCTAGTGCATGGTTGTTTTTAAAAATGAATAAAGACTTATTTTCAAGCTTACCTGTCTGGTGTGTTTTGATGATTGCATAAGTACTTTGATGTTCATTATTTCAGAAGCGTTGCCCGGGAGTCTGTAAAACAGAGATGATTCATATTTATTTCACAGGAAATGGAAAATTGTTGCTACTTAATTAACCAGGCTGGGTAATGTGCTGTTACAGCATAGGGCGGAACCATCAGTATAAATGAGTGTCAGGTTTGTGATGCCTCTTTTGAAGATTGTACCATAAGCGACAAACATGTTATTTCATAATGTAATTTGAAGAAATATATCTTCGGAAACCATATATTTGCCGGTATATAAAACTTATGCTTTTATACTCGTAATTATTACAACCTTATCAATACTTTTTGGTCCATTTTTTCAGAAAATCTGTGAGAAATTATCGTAAATATGTTCAAGAGTAACGCAGAAATATACATATTTCAATTTTATATAAATTCAAAAATTAATTTCTGAGATCCATATCTCCACATATATCTCGTTTTAACAGGATTTATTTAGTATCCTTAATCAACATGATTACCACCTTCACCTCCAGATTTTTATAGTTATCCTGCCAACGTTTTCTTGGTCCCTTGGAGTATTCTTGGTCTTATCATGTTCCGTCTTACATTACACTCATATTGATAAAGCTGTAATATTTTCGTTGAATTCTTAGAAGTGAAAGTTTACTGAAGAAAAGAGCAATTTAATTTTGAAAGAAAATACAATTTTTTCAAGGGTAAGTCAATTAATTTATAACTTTATGAACTTTGAACTTCCAGACATATTAGAGATGTTGTACTAGAGTGCGACTACGTTTGTCTTTCTGTTTCGTCTTTTTGATGCCCTTCGAAGTTAGGTACGATTGCGTTTAGTTTGTCTTTTAATACGAGTATTTGCCTCTACTTCCGGTTGACATTGATAAAATAAAATTGTAACATAATGCGATTTTTTACTTTATATGTAGTAAGTGTGACTGTGCATCGTTTATATATTCATGAAATGCATAATTCTGAACGTACACTCTTAGACAAAAAAAAAATGACCGGGCTCCAGATTCTATGTCCGATTCGGAAAACTTCGGGTGCATTCGTCAGAGCATGATATACACGCGGACGAATTTCTTCTGTTTCCAACACTCCACTGCCCCCCACTATATGATGATTTTATAACCAGCTTCTTAA